>NC_087345.1:107948959-108251990 GCF_030014295.1 Loxodonta africana | reverse complement strand
TATGCACCCAAAGACAGGGCTGCAAGATACATAAATCAAATTTTAATAGAACTGAAAAGTGAGATAGACACCTCCACAATTATAGTAGGAGACTTCAACACACCACTTTCGGAGAAGGACAGGACATCCAGTAAGAAGCTCAATAGAGATACAGAAGACCTAATTATAACAATCAACCAACTTGACCTCATTGACTTATACAGAACTGTCTACCCAACTGCTGCCAAGTATACTTTTTTTTCTAGTGCGCATGGAACATTCTCTAGAATAGACCACATATTAGGTCATAAAACAAACCTTTACAGAATCCAAAACATCGAAATATTACAAAGCATCTTCTCAGACCACAAGGCAATAAAATTGGAAATCAATAACAGAAAAACTAAAAAAAAAAAAAAAAAAAAAACCTAGGGAAAGAAATCAAATACTTGGAAACTGAACAATACCCTCATGAAAAAAGACTGGGTTATAGAAGACATCAAGGAGGGGATAAGGAAATTCATAGAATGCAACGAGAATGAAAATACTTCCTATCAAAACCTCTGGGACACAGCAAAAGCAGTGCTCAGAGGTCAATTTATATCGATAAATGCACACATACAAAAAGAAGAAAGAGCCAAAATCAGAGAACTGTCCCTACAACTTGAACAAATAGAAAGTGAGCAACAAAAGAATCCATCAGGCACCAGAAGAAAACAAATAATAAAAATTAGAGCTGAACTAAATGAATTAGAGAACAGAAAAACAATTGAAAGAATTAACAAAGCCAAAAGCTGGTTCTTCGAAAAAATTAACAAAATTGATAAACCGTTGGCTAGACTGACTAAAGAAATACAGGAAAGGAAACAAATAACCTGAATAAGAAATGAGAAGGGCCACATCACAACAGACCCAACTGAAATTAAAAGAATCATATCAGATTATTACGAAAAATTGTACTCTAAGAAATTTGCAAACCTAGAAGAAATGGATGAATTCCCGGAAAAACACTACCTACCTAAACTAACACATTCAGAAGTAGAACAACTAAATAGACCCATAACAAAAAAAGAGATTGAAACGGTAATCAAAAAACTCCCAAAAAAAAAAGCCCTGGCCCGGACGGCTTCACGGCAGAGTTCTACCAAACTTTCAGAGAAGAGTTAACACCACTACTACTAAAGGTATTTCAAAGCATAGAAAATGACGGAATACTATCCAACTCATTCTATGAAGCCACCATCTCCCTGATACCAAAACCAGGTAAAGACATTACAAAAACAGAAAATTACAGACCTATATCCCTCATGAACATAGATGCAAAAATCCTCAACAAAATTCTAGTCAATAGAATTCAACAACATATCAAAAAAATAATTCACCACGACCAAATGGGATTTATACCAGGTATGCAAGGCTGCTTTAATATTAGAAAAAGCATTAATGTAATCCACCACATAAATAAAACAAAAGACGAAAACCACATGATCTTATTAATTGATGCAGAAAAGGCATTTGACAAAGTCCAATATCCATTTATGATAAAAACTCTCACCAAAATAGGAATTGAAGGAAAATTCCTCAACATAATAAAGGGCATCTATGCAAAGCCAACAGCCAACATCGCCCTAAATGGAGAGAACCTGAAAGCATTTCCCTTGAGAACGGGAACCAGACAAGGATGCCCTTTATCACCGCTCTTACTCAACATTGTGCTAGAAGTCCTAGCCAGAGCAATTAGGCTAGACAAAGAAATAAAGGGCATCCGGATTGGCAAGGAGGAAGTAAAATTATCTCTATTTGCAGATGACATGATCTAATACACAGAAAACCCTAAAGAATCCTCCAGAAAACTACTGAAACTAATAGAAGAGTTTGGCAGAGTCTCAGGTTATAAGATAAACATACAAAAATCACTTGGATTCCTCTACATCAACAAAAAGAACATCGAAGAGGAAATAACCAATTCAATACCATTCACAGTAGCCCCCAAGAAGATAAAATACTTAGGAATAAATCTTACCAAGGATGTAAAAGACCTATACAAAGATAACTACAAAGCTCTACTACAAGAAATTAAAAAGGACATACTTAAGTGGAAAAACATACCTTGCTCATGGATAGGAAGACTTAACATAGTAAAAATGTCTATTCTACCAAAAGCCATCTATACATACAATGCACTTCCGATCCAAATTCCAATGTCATTTTTTAAGGTGATAGAGAAACAAATCACCAACTTCATATGGAAGGGAAAGAAGCCTCGGATAAGCAAAGCATTACTGAAAAAGAAGAAGAAAGTGGGAGGCCTCACTCTACCTGATTTAAGAACCTATTATACAGCCACAGTAGTCCAAACAGCCTGGTACTGGTACAACAACAGGCACATAGACCAGTGGAACAGAATTGAGAACCCAGATATAAATCCATCCACATATGAGCAGCTGATATTTGACAAAGGCCCAGTGTCAGTTAATTGGGGAAAAGATAGTCTTTTTAACAAATGGTGCTGGCATAACTGGATATCCATTTGCAAAAAAATGAAACAGGACCCATACCTCACACCATGCACAAAAACTAACTCCAAGTGGATCAAAGACCTAAACATAAAGACTAAAACGATAAAGATCATGGAAGAAAAAATAGGGACAACATTAGGAGCCCTAATACAAGGCATACACAGAATACAAAACATTACCAAAAATGACGAAGAGAAACCAGATAACTGGGAGCTCCTAAAAATCAAACACCTATGCTCATCTAAAGACTTCACCAAAACAGTAAAAAGACCACCTACAGACTGGGAAAGAATCTTCAGCTATGACATCTCCGACCAGCGCCTAATCTCTAAAATCTATATGATTCTGTCAAAACTCAACCACAAAAAGACAAACAACCCAATCAAGAAGTGGGCAAAGGATATGAACACACACTTCACTAAAGAAGGTATCCAGGCAGCTAACAGATACATGAGAAAATGCTCTCGATCATTAGCCATTAGAGAAATGGAAATTAAAACCACGATGAGATTCCATCTCACTCCAACAAGGCTGGCATTAATCCAAAAAACACAAAATAATAAATGTTGGAGAGGCTGCGGAGAGATTGGAACTCTTATACACTGCTGGTGGGAATGTAAAATGGTACAACCACTTTGGAAATCTATCTGGCGTTATCTTAAACAGTTAGAAATAGAACTACCATACAACCCAGAAATCCCTCTCCTCGGAATACCCCCTAGAGAAATAAGAGCCTTCACACAAACAGATACATGCACACCCATGTTTATTGCAGCTCTGTTTACAATAGCAAAAAGCTGGAAGCAACCAAGGTGTCCATCAACGGATGAATGGATAAATAAATTGTGGTATATTCACACAATGGAATACTACGCATAGATAAAGAACAGTGACGAATCTGTGAAACATTTCATAACATGGAGGAACCTGGAAGGCATTACGCTGAGCGAAATTAGTCAGAGGCAAAAGGACAAATATTGTATAAGACCACTATTATAAGATCTTCAGAAATAGTATAAACTGAGAGGAACACATACTTTTGTGGTTACGAGGCGGGGAGGGAGGGAGGGTGGGAGAGGGTTTTTTTTACTGATTAATTAGTAGATAAGAACTGCTTTAGGTGAAGGGAAGGACAACACTCAATACATGGAAGGTCAGCTCAATTGGACTGGACCAAAAGCAAAGAAGTTTCCGGGATAAAATGAATGCTTCAAAGGTCAGTGGAGCAAGGGCGGGGGTTTGGGGACCATGGTTTAAGGGGACTTCTAAGTCAATTGGCAAAATAATTCTATTATGAAAACATTCTGCATCCCACTTTGAAATGTGGCATCTGGGGTCTTAAATGCTAACAAGCGGCCATCTAAGATGCATCAAATGGTCTCAACCCACCTGGAGCAAAAGAGAATGAAGAACACCAAGGTCACACGATAACTAAGAGCCCAAGAGACAGAAAGGGCCACATGAACCAGAGACCTACATCATCCTGACACCAGAAGAACTAGTTGGTGCCTGGCCACAATCGATGACTGCCCTCACAGGGAGCACAACAGAGAACCCCTGAGGGAGCAGGAGATCAGTGGGATGCAGACCCCAAATTCTCACAAAAAGACCATACTTAATGGTCTGACTGAGACTAGAGGAATCCTGGCGGTCATGGTCCCCAAACCTTCTGTTGACACTGGACAGGAACCATCCCCGAAGACAACTCATCAGACATGAAAGGGACTGGACAGTGGGTAGGAGAGAGATGCTGATGAAGAGTGAGCTAATTATATCAGGTGGACACTTGAGACTGTGTTGGCATCTCCTGTCTGGAGGGGGGATGGGAGGATAGAGTTGGAAGCTGGCAAAATTGTCACGAAAGGAGAGACTGGAAGGGCTGACTCATTAGGGGGAGAGCAAGTGGGAGTACGGAGTAAGATGTATATAAAGTTATATGTGACAGTCTGACTTGATTTGTAAACGTTCACTTGAAGCTCAATAAAAGTTAATAAAAAAAAAAAAAAACTTTTTTGCTCCTCCACTTATAACTTTCTCTCCCCTCCCCACCCCCCTTTTTTCTTTTCTTACCATCCAGAGCTAAACAAGGGTGTAAAGTAAGAATGCTCACAGTTTGGGATACAGATGGCACGATGGAGGAGGAGAATCACTTGGAAGATATTGTTTTCCAACGTTAATCCCTGTGTTTTCAAATGAAAATATTCCATTAGAATCTCAAGCCTGTTACAGAGTATACAAACACTTGATAAGTTTGTTTAAATACTGACTCTAGGAACCAAAATCTCATCACAATGAGTTGTTACTATTTTACACTATACCCATGAATTACAAAGAGCTTTATATAAAATTCTTACAGTTTTATGTAAAATTATACTAACATAATTGTCCTTGTTCTTCTAGACGATAAAGAAGAGTCATGTCTTCTCACAAAAATTTGAATTTGAAATTCTTAGAATAAGAATTGAGAAATCCTATTTCCTTCTAAACAGTAAGGGAATAGATTTATCAGCTGACCAAAGTAGCAAAGACTTAGCTCATGTTAGGAAAGATTACAGCTTAACAAAAACAAAGGGAATTTAAGTGTCTATGTGTTTTCTCTGGAATGGATTCTCTTGAACAAATGACGTGCCCCATCTAAACCTTAATAACCAACTGCATTCACAGAGGAGCAGAACAACATTTGATGTCTCCTTTGATATTCAAAGGTGGATTCTGAAGGGAAGAAGCTGTTTAACCAGTCTAAGAAGGTGCTTCCAAATGTCTCAACTATACCAAGACTCAAATTAACCTTCAATATCATGCTCCATGCCAACAATCAAGTTTTCTTCCTGAAACATTAAACTATTATCCCAGCATGTTACTTAGAAAAAATTGTGCACCAGAAAATATTTTCAGTTATCACAGTAGGAAATGTAGAAATAGGGGATATGGGAGGCACAGGTGAATATAATTTTAGTTCTCTAAACAAATCTGAAAGTCATTAAAGAAATACTGGCCAAAGTTCTAGTATACTATGAGTAGGAGGAACCATAACTGCTGTTATAGGTTTACAGATGAGAAATGTGAAATGAGAGGTATCAAATGATTTGCATGAAATTATGCAGTCATTTAGTGTCAAAACTCAAACTAGAGTTTAAATTCTTTATGCTCAATTCGGTGCTGTTCCCAATACACCATACCACTAATTTAGTCAGAGATCTCAGAGCAACACTTTCTAGTCCCTCTACAATTAATAGCTTTAATCAGTTGTAGTGATATCAACTACTTCTGACATATGAAGTTTTAGGAAAGTTTCAATTTAATAACAATATTTGGCATTCATTGTTTTAAATATGTACAGGTCACTGTGTGAAGCACTTCCCATGTTTTATCGCCTCTAATCCTCACAACAGCCCCCTGTGGCCCAACTCTTTCCCATCTTTCAGATGAAGCTTATAGAGGCTATCAGTAGTAGAATTAGGGTCCAAACACAAAGTTAAAGCAATCCACTAATCTAAACCCTATGAAAGTAAAATAAAAATTAGTTCATCCAGCATATTTTCAACACTGTTATTCCTGTGTGTCTACAATACAAAGAGTGTTGGTTTTTATTAAAAAAAACAACCTCATTCATTTTGATGTCTCCATGAGTTAGAAGAGTCCCTGGCACAGAGTCAGTACACAAGAAACATTTGCCCCAAAAAGAATAAACTGAGACAGTGTGCATATCTGAAGAACATTCTAAAAGATGAGTGGATTCATTAGATACATTAAGTTACTACACAAGCCCCATGTGTTGGAGTTGAAGAAGGCACTGAAAACAGATGACCCCAGGGAGAGGGTGCACGCAGGAGAGAGGGCAAACCTAGACTAACTCACTGCATGGCAGTTTCTGAGAGCTACCAGCCAGTGGGCCCAAGGTCACTGATCTGCATCCTAGGCAAAGAAAAGCTGCAAACAGAAACTAAGTGTGGGTCACGGACACATGTCCTGGAAGAGAGACAGTGAAGCTAACACCTGAAAGATGAGGAGAAATTCATAAAATGACCAGAAGACAACTTAGAAAGAAGGACATATACAAAAGCCTGGGGGTGAGAGAGTGAGACACGTGAGAGGAACTGGAGGCAGTTCAATATGGCAGGAGGATCAACTACTGGAGGTGGGGTGAGAGGCAAGGCTGGAGAGATAGCAGGAACCAGATGAAACTGGGCTTTCGGGGCCTGTGAAGGAGTTTGACCTTTATTATGAGGGCAGCAAGGAGCCAGGGGGGCCTTTAAGCAAAGGGATGACGTGATGAGATTTCCAGTGAGGCAGCATCAGCACCACGTGACATTATAGAGAGCATTACTGTGGCAAGCGGGTAGGGGGTGGCTAGGCAAGGCCCAAGGTCAGAGGTCTGGAGGGCAACATCAGTGGTGAGAGCCAGAATAGGTGGTGGACAACAGTACTTTGGAAGAACATCTGAAATATAATCAAGGGAAATTTCAGAAATATTGAGGAAGCTCTAGTGGTAGGAAGTAGAGACTCCTTTAAGCATGAGTAAGGATTAGTGAGAAAAGCATGTTATACGTATACTTCTCAGTGAATTTTAATCTTCTGTTATTTGGACATTAATTTGTTATGTATGAAAATTCTCTATTATTTTAATATTTAATTTGCCAGAATATGAACCACTCATATGCATATACATATTACATATTTATTTATAATTTTATAGGTTACATAAGGCTTTTCCATCCATTTTTTTAATTTAATCCTTGAAAGGTAAGGTCCTTGTGAAGTTGGCAGGACAGTGAGCACTGTGCCGGTATTACAGATGAGGATCACAGAGGTCAAGTGGCCAGGGCAGTAAACCAAAATTTGAGTTTATTGAAGTTCAGTATTTTTTAAGTACATGACCGTAACTATACAGAATTTAGTATGTGTTTTCTTCTACCTCCATCTGTCCAGACTTGCTCCATATCAGAGACTCCAAGGAATGCACACAAATGAAATCACTGCTATTTGCTCCACCTACATGTAAAGGTGAAAAAGTGAGCTTAGGCACCAAGAAAAAAATTAAAAAGAGCCAATGCTGCTGTAATCATATTTTTGGAATCCATAACTGGGATTTGGAAACCCTGGTGGCATAGTGGTTAAAAACTATGGCTGCCAACCAAAAGGTCAGCAGTTCGAATCCACCAGGCACTCCTAGGAAACTTTATGGGGGCAGTTCTACTCTGTCCTATAGGGTCACTATGAGTTGGAATAGACTCGATGGCAACGGGTTTTGTTTTGTTTTGTTTTTAACTGGGATACTGGGGATGATACGTTTTAGCACAATTAAGCTAGTGAAACAGTATTTGTCTTTGGGACTGTCTTGGGAAATACCACCTCACAATCATTAGCAGCATAATAATAACAAATAACATTTATTGAAGCCCTTTTTTGCGCAAGGGACTTTTCTTAGCATTTTACCTGGATTAATACGTTAATCCTCAGTATAAGCTATGACCTAGGTGCTATTATTATGCATATTTTACAGGAGGGGAAACTGAGCAATGAGCTGTCAGTAACTTGCACTAGGCCTCACCAGCTAATAAGTAAGCGTGAAGAGTTGGATTTAAACCTAAGCCACACTGAACCAGAAACCTTTCCTTAACCAACAATTCTCTGCTACCTCTCACCTTATTACCAGCAAAATCTGTCTCCATCTTCCCAGGAGGATACTTGAACTTCAAATACTATTCCCAGAGGTACAAATACACCAATGATATATGTAAGAAAGAATACTGACTCGGGATAACAGGGTACTGCTGCTCAATTTGGGAAACCAACAAAAGGGCAACTATAATTTAATCACTATAAATAAAGAATAATTCAGACACCAGTATCCAATTTGAAAAGCAAATATTGGACCCTGGTGGCATAGTGGTTAAGTGCTACGGTTGCTAACCAAAAGATCAGCAGTTTGAATCCGCCACGTGCTCCTTGGAAACTCTATGGGGCAGTTCTACTCTGTCCTATAGGGTCACTATGAGTCGGAATTGACTCGACGGCACTGGGTTTTTTTTTTTTTTTTTTTTTTTTACTCTCTGGCACATTTCAAATCATACCTGTAGGTTAGTTAATACTACTGTATCGCTGCTAATTTCCTAGTTTTGTATGGTTTTTGCAAATTTTCTCTAAGTCTGAAATTATTTCAAAATTAAAAGTTAGAAGCAAAAATATATATATATATTGGTTTTACACTCTGAGTTCATCTAGGGGCCAAGGCAGAAGCTTGGCAGCCTCAGATTCCTGCAGGCCACTGCTTCTCCTTGCAGAGATTACAGAGCTGTGGTCAGAGCCCTGCTGCAGAGTAGGTAGCTGAAATAAAACCCAACACAATTTAAAGGGTATAAAAAATGTTGGTCCAGTGAGAAAGAAAGCTTAGACAAAACAAGACTCATCCAGAGAAAAGGTCATGTTCTCCATCCCACCTCCAACACAGCTTTATATTTAGGGTATGAGGATTTGACTATCGTTAGAGACAGGCTAGAAAGTGGGGAATATATTTCAATTATTTCCTGCACAATCTTGCCACACACCTTTAAAATTCACTTATCTACAAGAAACTGTAAAACATCAGGCAATCAAGGACAGTGACCCTTGAAAGACAGGAGGTAAAGGAGATGAGCCCAACAATTGCTGAAGCTTACTGCCTGGAGAAAATTTTCAGCAGCAGCGCCCAGAGGTGGACCAGGGTGGAGCACTGAGGTCTCTCTGACTTAGGGGTTGGAGCTGGGAGTCTAAGGAGGTAATGATGACTAGAGATCAAAGAGCAAATGACCAGAGAGGAGAGAGCTGTTCAGAGAAAGAACTCCACAGATATATTCAGCAGTTGGTATTTTGACCATTATTTACCTTGAGAACAAAGATTTGTGTTGTGTTAAAAAGAACTTGTGGGTTTTTTTTAAAGCATTTACTTCTAAAATATTTGGTGTACACTTGATTTTATTTTGAATTTTTACTCACACTTTAAGCTCCTTAAGAGAAAGCCATAAATAAGACTTTAAAGTGGAATTAAGAATCATATTCACCTTAGCACAAAGTACACAAAACATATATACAAACATTATTCACTTCAGGATTTTAAAGTTTGATTAACATGTCTATCAGTCTTATATAAGTAATGAATACATCATAATCCTGGTGTATCAGAAAATAAAATGCATGCTTCTTTTGGTTATATAATTTTTGAAACTTCTCATTTCTCTCTAGAAATGGGAAACTTCATTTAAGACACACAGTGGAAGTTCAATTTGGAAACTGGCTAAAGAAACTAAAGATTTCAGTCTGTCCTGTCAATATTTATGCAGATTTTCCAGTAATTTCATACTTTTAATCAAGTCAACTACCACTAATCTGTCAGTTTGTCATACTGCGGTGGCTTGCATGTTGCTGTAATGCTGGAAGTTTGCCACCGTTATTGAAATACCAGCAGGGTCACCCATGGTGGACAGGTTTTAGTGGAGCTTCCAGACTAAGACAGGCTAGGAAGAAGAACCTGGCAGTCTACTTGTGAAAAAAATGGCAGTGAAAACCTCATGAACAGCAGCGGAACATTGTCTGATGTAGTGCCAGAAGATGAGCCCCTCGGGTTGGAAGGCACTCAAAATACTGAGCTGCCTCCTCAAGGTAGAGTCAACCTTAAGGACCTGGATGGAGAAAAGCTTTCAGAACCTTCACTTGCTAATGTGGAATGGCTCAAAATGAGAAGAAACAGCTGAAAGCACCCACTAGTAATTGGAACACAGAACATATGAAGTATGAATCTAGGAAAATTTGAAGTTATCAAAAATGAAATGGAATACTTGAAGATTGATATCCTAGACATCAGTGAGCTGAAATGGACTGGTATTGGCCATTTTGAATTAGACATTCATATGGGCTACTATGCAGGGAATGACAAATTGAAGAGGAATGGCATTGCATTCATTGTCAAAAAGAACATTTCAAGAGAACTACAAAGCTATCAGTGATAGGATAATATACTTATCCCTACAAGGAAGACCACCTAATATGACTATTATTCAAATTTATGCACCAAACACTAATTCAAAGATGAGGAAATTGAAGATTTTTACCTACTTCTGCAGTCTGAAAGTGATCAAACGTGCAGTTAAGATGCATTGATAATTACTGGTCATTGGAATGTGAGAGTTGGTAACAAAGAAGAAAGATCTCTAGTTGGAAAATATGGCTTTGGTGATAGAAAGGACTCTGGAGATCACATGATAGAATTTTGTAAGACCAATGATCTATTTATTGGAAATATCTTTTTTCAACACATAAACTGCAACTAAACATGTGGAACTCACAGGATGGAATACACAAGAATCATATCTACTAAAACTATGGAAAGAGACAATGGAGAAGCTTAATATCATCAATCAGAACAAGGTCAGGGGCCTACTGCAGAACGGACTATCAGTTGCTTATATGTGAGTTGAAGCTGAAGAAAATTAAAACAAGTCCATGAGAGCCAAAGCACGGCCTTGAGTATATTCCACCTGAATTTAGAGACTGTCTCAGGAAAACATTTGACTCACTGGACACTAATGTCCAAAGACCAGATGAGTTGTGGGATGACACCGAAGACGTCATACATGAATAAAGCAAAAGGTCATTAAAAAGACAGGGAAAAAAAAGACCAAAATGGATCTCAGAAGAGACTCTGAAACTTGCTCTTGAACATTGAGTAGTAGCTAAAGTGAAAGGAAGAAATGATGAAGTAAAAGAGCTGAACAGAAGATTTCAAAGGGCAACTTGAAAAAACAAAGTAAAGTATTTATAATGACATGTGCAAAGACCTGAAGTTAGAAAACCAGAAGGGAAGAACACCCTTGACGTTTCTCAAGCTGAAAGAACTGAAGAAAAAATTCAAGCCTCAAGTTGCAATATTGAAGGATTCTATGGGCAAAATATTGAATGACACAGAAAGTATCAAAAGAACATGAAAGGAATACACAGAGTTATTGTACCAAAAAAAAGTCAGTCAATATTCAACCATCTCAGGAGGTAGCATATGATCAAGAACCAATTGAACCAATTGAAGGAAACAATTGAAGGAAGAAGTCCAAGCTGTAGTGAAGGCATTGGCAAAAAACAAGGCTCCAGGAATTGACTGAATACTCATTGAGATGTTTCAACAGATGGATGCAACACTGAAAGCACCCACTCATCTACACCAAGAAATCTGGAAGACAGCTACCTGGCCAACTGACTGGAAGAGATCCATATTTGTGCCCATACCAAAGAAAGGTGGTCTAACAGAAAGTAGAAATTATCAAACAATATCATTAATATCATGCACAAGTAAAATTTTGCTGAAGATAATTAAAAAATAGTTGCAGTAATACATGGACAGGGAACTGTCAGAAATTCATGCCAGATTCAGAAGAGGATGTGGAAGAAGGGATATCGTTGCTGATGTCAGATGTACCCTGGCTAAAAGCAGAGAATATCACAAAGATATTTATCTGTGTTTTACTGACTATGCAAAGGCATTCAACTGTGTGGATCATAGCAAATTATGGATAACATTGCAAAGAAGAGTTAATTGTGCTCTCAAGGAACCTGTACATAGACCAAGAGGCAGTAGTTCGAACACAAGGGGATACTGTGTGATCTAAAATTAGGAAAGATGTGTATCCGGATTGTATCCGTTCACCACATTTATTCAATCTGTATGCTGAGCACATATTCTGAGAAGCTGGACTATATGATGTAGAATATGCCATCAGGATTAGAGGAATATTAATTAACCTGTTTATATTTATGCAGATAACACAACCTTGCTTGCTGAAAGTGAACGGGACTTGAAGGACTTACTGATGAAGATCAAAGACCACAGCTTTCAGTATGGATTACACCTCAACATAAAGAAAACAAAAATACTCACAACTGGACCAATAAGCAACACCATGATAAATGGAGAAAATATTGAAGTTGCCAAGGATTTCACTTGACTTGGATCTGTAATCAACAGCCATGGAAGCAGCAGTCAAGAAATCAAAAGACGTACTGCATTGGGCAAATCTGCTGCAAAGGACCTCTTTAAAGTGTTAAAAAGGAAAGATGTCACCTTGAGAACTAAGGTACACTGACCCAAATCAAAAAAACCAAACCGGTGACCTTCGAGTTAATTCCTACTCATAGCAACCCTATAGGACAGAGTAGAACTGCCCCACAGAGTTTCCAAGGAGTAGCTTGTAGATTTGAACTGCCGATCCTTGGGTAAGCAGCTGAGCTCTTAACCACTGCACCACTAGGGTTCCACTGACCCAAGCCATGGTATTTTCAATTGCCTCATAAGAATATGAAAGCTAAACAATAGAAAAGAAAGACCAAAGAAGAATGGATGCACTTGAATTACGGTGTTTGTGAAATATGTTGAATATACTACAGACTGCCAGAAGAATGAATAAATCTGTCTTGGAAAAAGTACAGCCAGAACGCTCCTTAGAAGCAAGAATGGCGAGACTTTGTCTCACATACTTTGGACATGTTATCACGAGGGACCAGTCCCTGGAGAAGGACATCATGTTTGGTAAAGTAACCAAACCGGAAAAAAACAAAAACAAAAAAAACCATTGCCATGGAGTTGATTTCAACTCATAGCCACCCTACAGGACAGAGTAGAACTGTCCCATGGTGTTCCCAGGGAGCACCTGGTGGATTCAAACTGCTAACCTTTTGGTTAGCAGCCTAACTCTTAACCACTACACCACCAAAACCAAAAAAAACCAAAGCCAGTGCCATCGAGTCGATTCCGACTCATAGCGACTACACCACCAGGATAAAGTAAAACCAAAAACCAAACCCAACCCATTGCCATTGATTCAGTTCCGACTCATAGTAACCCTATCGGACAGAGTAGAACTGCCTTATAGAGTTTCTAAGGAGTGCCTGATAGATTTGAACTGCTGACCTTTTGGTTAGCAGCTGTAGTACTTAACCACTATGCCACTAGGGTTTCCAGGTAAAGTAAAGGGTCAGCAAAAAAGACGAAGATTCTCAGTGAGATGGATTGACACAGTAGCTGCAACAATGGGCTAAACATAGCAATGATTGTGAGGATGGCGCAGAACCAGGCAGTGTTTTGTTCTGTTATACATAGGGTTGCTATAAGTGGCAACTGACTTGACAGCACCTAATAACAAAAAGGAAGACCAAAGAAGAATGGATGCCTTTGAATTATGGTGTTGGTGAAGAATATTGAATATACATGGACTGCCAAAAGAACAAACAAATTTGTCTTGGAAGAAGTACAGTCAGAATGCTCTTTAGAAGCAGGGATGGTGAGACTTCATCTCACATACTTTGGAAATGTTATCAGCAGGGACCAGTCCCTAGAGAAGGACATCATGCTTGGTAGTAGAGGGTCAGCAAAAAAGAGGAAGGTCCTCAATGAGATGGATTGACACAATGGCTGCAACAATGGGCTTAAACACAACAATTGTGAGGACGGTGCAGGACCAGGTAGTGTTTCGTTCCTTGTACATAGGGTCGCTATAAATCAGAACCGACTTGACAGCACCTAACAACAATGGCAAAACAGTGACCAAGTCTAACAACATATAAGATATTTCCAATGTAAAAAAAATCAGAAGTCAGTGCTAAAATACCACAGTTTATTAGGTTGTCACAATCCATGTATCTGATTTATCCTGAGAATGAGAAGTCTGTCTCCAGAGACCCAATCACCTACCCCGGGCCTTAGGGGAAAAAGAAAGGATGGAAAAGGCAAGTCTGAATAGTAATTACATGGCTGCACAAACAGCAGGCTTGAGAGCACTAAAAAACATATACATAGACAAAAAGAAACAAAACAAAAACCAAATTTATCACGGAAACCTCTTTTCAGTCCTTAACCAAAATAAGTTTCTTTGTTTGGTTTTTATTCAGACGTTACCTCTGGGTTCCTTTCTCAGGCGCCCTCTGTGCACCAAGTCATGAGCCCACCAATCCACAGGCCCACACCTCGTTCTAATTCACATGCAGGTGTCCTGACTCAATTATTATTTAATTGTTAAGGAATGGACAGCTTCATATTGCTAATGACCTTCATGAAAACTTGTTTAATGTTTCCATTTTATTTGTAGCCAACTTCATTTTCTCACCGATGTTCTATTACAGTGTTGCTGTATTTCCAGTCTCCAAACCATGTGCAAATGAATGTCCAAATGAAGACTATCCTTTGGTTTTTCTAAGCCTCAGCCTTCTCATCTGCATTTCCCCTGCTGTTCCAACACAGGGCTTTTCACAGAAAGCATTTAATACATCAAAATGAATTTATAAAAGAATAATTCCATTCATACCCTTTTTTAAATCTAAAGAAGCACATGGCCATATTTAAAACAATTATTTTTAAAGATACCTTTTTTTTTTTTTTTGGCCTGAACTTGAAGTCATGTCCAAATCAAACTCCTCTGAAAATTTTCCAGCCTAAAGTTTCAGATCCTACACGTTTATACACGCGAAACTGAATTGCCATCCTCCACCGAGCTGGTACCGTGCCAAAGTATAAACAACTGAAGGCTAACCAAAAAGCCAAATAAATAAATAACAGTTTCTTCATCTTGCCCTGAACATTTCTCTTCCTCCCTCTTTTCCTCTTCCCCCATTCTCTCTCTCTCTCTCTCTCACACACACACACCCCTCTAGGATCCATACTCCTCCATGGTATATAAAAGGTTTAGCCAAAAACAAGTGTTTTTCCAGTGGGAAAAAAATACTAACTGGTTTCAAAGTTCATTCATTCTGAAAACTGGGGAACTAAAATTTTTTCATCCACATTTTATGGCTGTTAAACTCTTTCTCATCTGACTGAACTCAGCCAATGTACCATATTTTTACACTTTCATTTTATTAAAATAAAAACAGTTAAGAGATGAGAAAAAGAAGAGTTTAATAACTTCTAAGATATTCAGAATAAACTAGTGTGTGCAATGTAGTGAGTTTAGTATATCTTATTTAGTGAACTGAAAAGCTTCTTGGCTACTTAGAGTAGATGCAGATACTTTAAGAGCTGAATTCAAATAAAGCCTATAACATTGATAAAAAGGATTTTACAGTTAATTTTTAATCACATCATATTTATGCTGCTGGACACAGTGTTACCTATAACATTAATCCCATTAAAAAGACAGAACAAAATTTTAAAATCTTTATATATATCATTTTTTATTTTTTTGAATCAACTTTATCCAGTATAATTTTATATTAAATAAATGCACCATTTTAAGCATACATTTTGATGAATTTTGACAAGGGCATATACATTTTCATCTCCCTCAAAAGTTCCCTTGTGCCTCTGTGCAGTCATTCCCCACCTCCCCTGGCAGGAAGTAACCACTGATTTGCCTTTTGTCACTGTAGATTAGGTTTGAATGTTCTAGAAATTCATACAGTGTATACTCTTTTGTGGCTGGCTTCATTCATTCAGCACTATGTTTTTAAGATTAAGCCATGTTGTGTGTATCAGTAATTTGTTCCTTTTTTATCACTGAATAGTATTCTTTTGTGTGGATAAGACACAATTTTTTTATGCATTCACCTACTAATGGACATTTGAATCATCTCTGTTTCGGGTATGATGAATAAAACTGCTATAAACGTCCATGTGCAAGTCTTTTTGTAGATATATTTTTTATTTCTCTTGGGTAAATACCAAAGAGTGGCATTGCTGGCTCTTATGCTAAGTGTATGTTTAACTTTATTAAAAGCTACTAACTTTGTTTCTCAAATAGTTGTACTAGTTATACTTTACCAGAAATATAAGAGAGTTTCAGTTGCCTCAGATCCTCCCACTTGGTACTGTGAGCCTTTGATTTTGGCCATTCTGGTGGGCATCTAGTAGTATCTCATTGTAGTTTTAATTTGTATTTCCCGAGGGGGAAAAAAAATCCTCACAACTGGACTAGTTAGCAACACCATGAAAAATGGAGAAAAGATTGAAGTTATCAAGGATTTCATTTTACTTGGATCCACAATCAACACCCATGGAAGCAGCAGTCAAGAAATCAAAAGACGCATTGCACTAGGCAAATTGGCTGCAAAGGACCTCTTTAAAGTGTTGAAAAGCAAAGACGTCACCTTGAAGACTAAGGTGCACCTGACCCAAGCCATGGTATTTTCAATCACTTCATATGCATGTGAAAGCTGGACAATGAATAAGGAAGACCAAAGAAGAACTGATGCCTTTGAATTATGGCGTTGGCAAAGAATATTGAATATACCATGGACTTTGCATACCCAGGACATGTTGTCAGGAGGGATCAGTCCCTGGAGAAGAGCATCATGCTTGGTAAAGTACAGGGTTGCAGAAAAGAGGAAGACCCTCAATGAAGTGGATTGACACAGTGGCTGCAACAATGGGCTCAAGCATAGCAACTATTGTAAGGATGGCTCAGGACCGGGCAGTGTTTCGTTCTGTTTTGCATAGGGTCGCTATGAGTCTGAATCAACTCGATGGCACCTAACAATAACAACGACTCATGATGTCAAGCATCTTTTATATGCTTCTTGACCGTTTATATATCTAGTTCTGTGAAATGCCCACACAAATCTTATTCCCACTTCGTCTATTTAGTTGTTTGGTTTATTATTGTGCTGATAAACTTCCTTTATATAGTCTGAATACAATACCTTTATCAGTTGTAAGTACTGTGAATATTTTCTCCTCATCTGAGGTTTGCCTTTTCATTCTCATTTTCTTCATATTTTTACTTTGATGAAGAACAATCTATCACTTGTTTATTTTGTGGTTATTGCTTCATCTACCTTGTCTAAGAAATCTGCCTATCCTAAGGTCGCAGAGGTGCTACTTTTTGTATCTTCTTAAAGTTTTATAGATTTTTTTCATTTAGGTCTATGATACATTTAGAATTAATTTTTTAACATGGTATAAGGGATGGGTTGAAGTGGAATTTTTTCTTTTTTAACATATGGATATTCAATTCTCTCAGCCTTCTTTGTTGAAAAATCTGTTCTTTCTCCATGAAATTATCTTTGTATATCAATCGATAAATTATGTGTGAGTTATTTCTAGGCTTCCCATTGTATTGCATTAATCTGCTCTTCTGCTACATGCCTGTATTTGTTACCCTATCTTTACAGTAAGTTTTGAAATCAAATTGTGTATTTTCATCTCTTTCAAATTGTTTTGGGCGTTCAAAGGTCCTTTGAACGCCCAAAACTGCATTTTAAAATGTAAAAAAGTAATTTTTATAAACAAGCCTGCCAGGATTTTGATTAGAATGATGTTGAATCTTCAAGTAAATTTGAAATGAACTGGCATCTTGACCATATTGAACATTTTGAGTCATGAACACGGTACTTATCTCCATTTATTTTGTCTTCATTAATTTTTCTCAGCAGTGTTCTGTAGCTTGCAGTGTACAAGTCTGGCACATATTTTCTTAAAATTGTCCCCGGTATTTCATGGTTTTGATGGTATGGCATATTATATCCTTTCATTCACTTTTGCAGCTGTTCCTTGTTAGTGTATAGACATACAATTGACCTGTGCAAACTCACCTATTAGTTGTAATAGCTTTATATGTGTATACACACACATATGTATATTCTTCCAGAGTTTCTAGGCACATAATCATATTGTCTGTGAATAAATTGAGATTTTTTCTTCCTTTCCAGTACAGGTGCATTTTATTTATTTTTCTTGCCTTGTTGTATTGCCTAGCACATCTAATACAGTGCTGAATACAAGTGGTAAGAGCAATAATTTTTACCTTTTGTCAAACTTCGTTCAGGCTTTCACCATTAGGTAAAATGTTAGTATAAATATTATGTAGATGTCTTTTATCAGATTTAGGAAATATTATTTCATTTCTAGTTTGCTGAGGGTTTTTAAAATCATGAATGGGTACTGCATTTTCTCAAATGCTTTTTCCAAATGGAGATGATGGAAGAAGTCCTGGTAGCACAGTGGCTAATGCGCTCAACTTCTAATCACAAGACAAGCAGTTCAAACCCACAAGCTACCCTGTGGGAGAAAGCTGTGGCAGTCTGCTTCTGTAAGGATTTACAGCCTTGGCAACCCTGTGCAGCAGTCCTACTCTGTCCTCTGGAGCTGCTATGAGTCAGAATCGACTCGATGGCAGTGGGTTTGTTTTTGTTTGTTTATTTTTGTATTGAGATGATCACATAATTTTTTTTTAATCTTATATTCATATGGTGCCTTACAACGTTAACATATAAACCATCTGTGTGTGTGTGTGTGTATGTGCATGTATTTATCCACCAACCTTGCACTTCTGGAAGAAGACTCACTAGGTGATGGTGCATTACCTTCTTCTACATCGCTGGATTGAATTTGATAATATTTTCTTAATCATGATGACTATAATCTTGAGTTTGTCCCACTTCAGAACATGTTCATATCTTCCCGTTATCACTCCCCTTCAACTGAAACTGCACACCCGTCACTGATGACCTCGGAATAGTGAAGGACAAATACCTTATTTTTAGTTCTTATTCTCGTCAGGCTTGCTGTAATAATCAATACTGTTGATCATCTTCCTAAATTCCCTTTCTTTGCTTTCCTGACCGTGTACTGCACATCTCATCAGTCTCCGTCATTTTTTCTGATTCTACAATAGGGTTCCCCTTTTGTCTTCCTTTTTCTAATTTTTTTTCCTTTATCTTGGTAAATATATAGGTAACAAAACATTTATATTTTGACAATCTTCTCATGTATAGTTCGGTGACAACAATTGTATTCACCGTGTTGTTCAGCCATCACTCTTAACCATTCCTGAATTTTCCATCACCCTCAACAGAAGCCCAGTGTCTCCTAAGCACGTGTCTTCCTTTTCCCCTCCCTCCCATCCACCCCGGTAACCACTAATACATTTTGATCTCTACAGACTTGTCTATTTTACATATTTCATATACGTGAGATCTTACAATATTTGTCCTTTTTTGTGCCTGACTTATCTCACTTACCATAATGTTTTCAAGGTTGGTCCATGTTGTAGCATACAACAGAACTTTGTTTCTCTTAATGGCTGAGTAACATTCCATTGTATATATGTACCACACTTGACATAGCATCTACCTGAATAATTTTTTACCTTTATATGACTATGTCCTGCCTCCCTGGATTCTATTATAAAGCCTCTCTTTTCATTGCCATTGTCCACCATGGCACCCTCTCACAAGAGATGTTCAGAAAGTACTTGTTGATGACGAAGATAGTGGATTGTGAAAACTTCTAATATTTCTAATTGATTAGGTCTCCTAAGAAGCTACCTCTACAAAAAAAAAAAAAAAAAAACACAAAAAAAAAACCCAAACCTGTTGCCGTTGATTCTGACTCACAGCAACCCTATATGACAGAGTAGAATTGCCCCAGAGGGTTTCCAAGGAGAGGCTGGTGGATTTTTGAACTGCCAACCTTTTGGTTAGCAGCTAAGCTCTTAACCACTGCACCATCAGGGCCCCACCTCTATAAATGATTAAAATATTATGCCTGTCCTTGAAGCATTTATAAACAAATTGCCTCTTCATTCTTGTGTTTGTTGTTTGTTTATATATGAACTTCATAGAAAAGCAAGAAAGAGACCTTTTTTCTTCAGCTGCTCTGGCATCTCACTTGATTAACCCCCACATTCATATTTCAGCATCAATAGTCTTACCTTAAATAATTGTTGTTGCTGTTGTCTGTCTTTGAGTCAATTCCGACTCATAGCAACCCTATAGGATCCAGTAGAACTGCCCTATGGGGCTCCCTAGGCTGTAATCTTTACAGGAGCAGATCACCAGGTCTTTTCTCCCTTGGGGTGGATGGTGGGCTTGAACTGCCAACCTTTCGGTTAGCAGCTGAGTACTTAACCATTGTGCCACAGGCTTCTTACCTTAAACATAAACCCACTAAACCCACTGCCACTGAGTCAATTCCGACTCATGGCAACATTTTAGGACAGAGTAGGGCTGCCCCATAAGGTTTCCAAGACTGTAAACCTTTACAGAAGCAGACTGCCACATCTTTCTCCCATGGAGCCATTGGTGAGTTGGAACCTCTGACCGTTTAGTTAGCAGCCAAGCCCTTTAACCACTGTGCCACCAGGGCTCCCTACTTTAAACATAAATCTCTGATATTAACTGTCACTATATATCAAATCCCAGTCAATGTCTCACAATCTTGCCAGAGTCTGAACAGACCTTCACTACCCTACAAACGAATATCTGTTATGGCTCCTTGGAGCCTGTCTTAGTAAGGGTTCTGTTAAGAAATAGAACCAGGGAGATATATATCTCAGAGACAGATTTATTTTAAGAAATTGATTTACACAATTATGGGGGCTGGCAAGTAGAGAATCTGCAGGTCAGGCAGCTGACTGGAGATTGTAGTAGCCTAGAGCCCCAGGCTTGTGAAGAAATTCTGGTAAAACGTCTATTTATCCTCGGGAGGCAGACACACCACAGGGAAACCCCCTTTTAGCTTGAGGCCTTCAACTGATTGGTTAAGGCCTACACCACATTATGGCAGGTAATCTGTTTTAATTAAGGCCAACTGATTTAACTCACGTGCCATGAGTCAGACACTGGTTTGGGTTTTTTTGTTTTGTTTTGTTTTAACTACTGTACTTCATAACAGCAACTAGACTAGTGTTTGATCAAACAACTGCGCATCATAGCCTAGCCAAGTTGACACATAAAATAAACCATCACAGAGCCCAGCTCCTACCTGTGGAGTCAAGAAGGAAATGGAGAAGGAGAGGCTAAAAATCTCATCACTGGAACGGATGCTACCCTATCCAGCTGTGAATAATTAGAGTTATCAGCATTCCCTCCAGAAAGCTCCTGCTGCTTTATTAGGACTAACAGGCAACAGAATTTTGACTTTTTGATAGGTGGGTTATAAATCTACCACCAAGACTGGGAGAGGACCAGCTAGGTTTATGTGCACAAGTAGAATCTTTAACTATGGACCCTACAAGAACATACTGTTTATTCCAGGCCATAGTGGGAGGAGATGGAGGAATTGAATCTGGACTAAGGAATTGTTTCTTTAAATCAAATTTTACAGTAGGGCAGGCAAAAAGTGCACAGAGCAGCTTTAATTTCTATGGAGTATCAACAAGGGTTATCTTTGCTCATGTGCCATTCTGCCCTTTACGCTGATTTAAACAAGATTGTATTACCTTCTCTGAATTTCCTGAATCATTTTTTATAGATCCTTTGACATAAAAATGGGTACTTCAGCTCTGGGAAGAAAAGACGTAAAGATGAGGGATACTAAAACTGATTTTTGATGTATCTTATTAATAAAATCCTACGTGAAAGGACTATAAAATTCTATTAAACCATAAAATATTTTCAACAATGCCCTTTGGGTGCCACTTGATTTTAAAGGCTCTGTGTATTAAATAAATATAACCTCTTATTGCACGTAACTTTAACAAAATATGCAGAGAATTATAACCAAAATTTTGTTTTAAAAAATCATTCATTTTCAAAAGCCAATCAAAAAATTCCTAATAGCTATTTTAACTCATCTTTGATGTTATACCAAAAAGGTTTTAAACCAGCACGATGTTCAGCCAGGAACTTTCAGTTCCCATATTGGTGGCTATGATATGTGTCCTTAGAGAGATCTCTGCTCTTAGAGAATTCTGTTTAGAGGGATTCTCTTGAATATCTAATTGTCTTTTTTCCGGTCTCCCTAAAACCAGACTTGCTCTGCCACAACTCTAGTCCATCATAATCTCTCATCATGCTTGTAGAAAGATCCTTCTGGAAAAGAAATCATTCCCATGACTTCCTTGCTTAACATCCTCAACATTTTTCCATTGAATTCAGAATAAAATCCAAACACCTTATCAAAACATACAAGGTCCTTCATGACCTGGCTCTAGTCCTATTTCTGTTCTCCCAATGGTTAAGAGCTCGGCTGCTAACCAAAGGTTGACAGTTCAAATCCACCAGCCCCTCTTTGGAAACTCTGTGGGGCAGTTCTGCACTGTCCTACAGGATCACTGTTGGAATTGACCTGACAGAAACAGGTACGGGTACATATACAGAAGCAAGGAACTCCAGAGGGCAGGAACTTTATAACAGTTTTTATTTCTGTGTCCTAACATCTAGCACTAATACACACTGACTCTTAAAGTTCCTAAATGGCTGAGATGGATGGCTGGATGGCTGGATGGACGGCTGGCTGGATGGCTGGCTGGCTGGCTGGATGGCTGGATGGCTGGATGGGTGGCTGGGTGGCTGGGTGGCTGGGTGACTGGGTGGATGGGTGGGTGGGTGGATGGGTGGGTGGATGGATAATCTTATGTCTTTTAGGCCTTCCTTCAGTGATGTGTCGTAATGATTTAAAGGGTTGAAATAATGCTTATGAAGATGATCATATGGCTCTGGACAAGTTCCCGGAAAGTTTGATGTAGTTGCATTATCTGTTAAGTTTCAATAATATTTTAGGTAAGAGCAAGGGCACTGGATTATTAATTATTTTAAGTTCCCTTGGTGTCCTATACACAATAATTCCTCAAAATATATAAACTGAGCAATATTGAATGTTACTCATGTTCCCTACACATCCTCTTCCTACCCTTTCTAGAAATAAAATCAATTTCTTGAGGCTATTTTGTGTATGGCACTTCCACAAAGGGAAGAAGAATAACTATAAAGAATAGTAATATGATATACATAACTGAGTTTACGGTACCCAAACCACAATGCCACGAGTATTCAGAGAAAGACGATCAAGTGGTCAGGAAGAACTCCACAGAGAGAGTGAAATCTGATCTGGGCCCTAGGCAGAAAGAGGAATGTTCAGATGGGGAGGGAAGTGTGCATTTTCCAAAAGGCAAGCGCTTGAGCAGCCACGAACATTAAAGGCAAGGACAAGAGCAAAAGTAATTCAATCCCTGTTGCTATTTCCTTTATGTTGAGACATTAGTGTAATAGGATTACATATTCCTTCTGCCCCACAATTTCACTTTAATTTTATCACTGTTCTAAACTAATTGAAAATGTAATCTGGCTCTTCACTCAGCCACAATGCTAATGAGGTAGTGTCATTCACATCAGGGTTCAGTCTGAAGTAATTACTTCTATCTACATTGTGGCTTCTTCAACGAAACGTGAGAATGTGAAAAACCAATTCTGGGAGTATTTTAACAGGGTTGAGAACATATGCTTTCATCTGGAACACTGACTTCAGGAATCGTCAAGTCCTTGGAAAAAGTCATGCATAAAAATAATTATTTCTGTTCAAAATGAATGACTAGAATCAGTTTCCAGGATTTTATTTTGATACTCTTGATGACACTCTGAGGGTGTTTTTCGTAAACTTGTTTCTGCACTGTGGTTTCTCACCCTACAAAGCCTTTCACTCCACCACCACCACCTCCTTTTTAAGTTGATAGAGTTTTGTCATTGTTGAATGGGCTTTATTATATGTGCATGTGGGAAGAGAGCAATTATGAGAGAAAATAAATTATTAGCAGAAAAGTGTGCTTTATTATTAGTGGAAAATATGGGAGTAGGAGTATGGGGGGTGGATGAGGCATCAGTACCTCTGGCCTTGAGAGGATAAATGATTACACCTGGAGCCATCTTGGATTTTATGAACCAGGTATGCTGGAGGGACTAAACCAAAACCAAACTAAATCTGTTGTCATTGGGTCGATTCCAACTCATAGCAACCCTATAGGACAGAGTAGAACTGCCCCACAGAGTTTCCAAGGAGCGCGTGGTGGATTCAAACAGCTGACATTTTGGTTAGCAGCTGTAGCTCTTATCCACTACACCACCAGGGTTTCTGCTAGAGGCATTAGGGGCAAACGATTACTGGCCAGAAGGCTAACTGCCCCAAAATAAATATAAAGCAGATGTTTGGGATCACCCTGGGGACATCTTGGATTTAGACCCACCCTGCAGGATCTGCTACACATACAGATCATCCCAACCCTAAGAGCCCTTCTCCCATGATGGGCATGGTGACTCTTCATACCTGGCCTCACTTCTGCCTGAGCTATCCTCATTTTCATCCTCATGAAGTTCATGGGAGACATTGATGGTGCTTAGCTTATGGGGATTCTCTCTCCTTCTAGAACAGCCTGCTATATATATACAATTGCTTTTAGCATCTCGCCCTTGTGTCCCCACATGTCTCTCCCTCCTCTGCTCTCCATTCCCAGGCATCCTATACCACGACTCTATGGTTTAGAGGGCTGCTATTGCTTCCAGTGCTACTGAGCTTTCTCCTTTTCAAAAACTTCTTCCCCATTACAAGCCCCCAGCAACCCTTCAGCCATGGTCTGGGCTCCAACCCTTCACCCACTTAAGCCACATTAGGCAAAGCACTTGTTTTTAACGCCCCAGGACAGGAGCAATGGAAAACAGCACTGAGACTAGGAGAATTCCGCAGACTCTTATGTTATCCCTGGATTGGCCTCTGCACCATGTGATCTTCCCCACCTTCCTTGCCAACCCTGCTCTTCAGCTGGCCCTAAAATGTTCTCTGTCTACAAATCTTCCCCCAAGTCCTGTCTGCACTCAGAAGCCTTACTTGCCTGCAGCCTTCTCCCCCTGCCCCCTTCTCTACCTTGCACTGCACTTCACTGAGTGTATGGGTATGGTGTTCCCTTTTCCTCTGCTGAACTGTAAGCTCCCTGGGGTAGGCTCATGCTATTTCTTTTTTTTTTTTTCTTCCCTATCTCTACAGCACAAGAATCCATCACTTGTTTATAATGTATATAAAATGAGCCTCAGCTAGATAGTAGTCACTGTGAAGGAATACAGAAACCCTGATGGTATAGTGGTTAATTGCTATGACTGCTAACCAAAAGATTGGCAATTCAAATCCACCAGGTGCTCCCTGGAAATTCTATAGGGCAGCTCTACTCTGGCTTACAGGGTCGCTAAGAGTTGGCATTGACTCGACGGCAATGGGCTTGGTTTATTTATTTATTTTGGTGAAAGAATACAGAGATATATTCACTTGACATCTGTTTTTTGAGCTGATATTATGTGCCAGGCAGTGTGCCCAGTACTGCGAGAGCCTGGCCTCCTGCAGCTCTGCCCAGTGAGGGAGACATCACACAAATGTACAACATGCAGGGTGATGAAACTACCAGGGAGAAGTGCAGAATCCCAGAAGGAGTTTACAATGGAACGATCTTAGTTACTTCAAGGGACATGGTCGTTACTTTGGCAGAGTATGAATTGAACAAATGGAGAGTGATGAAATGGATGTAGCCTAGTAGGGAGGACATGTTGTATAAGGAAGCACCCAACAATTAAAATATACTTTATTAATTCATGTGAAGCACAAGAGAGAGAAACTGCTAATCATAATCAACAAAAATCAGAAAAGTAAATAATTTTGTTGAGGTAACTTTAACAATCATCTAAACCAGCGCTCTTAACATTTCAGCCCCACCCCTAACTCTGACAAACATACTGAAAAATTTGTTATATTGCAAACAATTGCAGTAAGACCCTCTGAAGCCCAGCAGCACCATGTTAAGGACTCCGGGTCTAAGAGCATTTTGCTCACAAAACTTTTAGATACATGACATAATGTCGAGTCAGAATATATTGGAATTTTCCAATCAGAGCTATAGCATAGCCAGAATAGCAGGCCCTGTGAAAAGCTTTCATTTGTTCAATAAATTCCAAAGACAAGATACTTTCTAGGGAAAAAAAAAAAAAAATCCAAAGAGTCCAAACATAAATCTAGAATATATTCTCCTAAGAATTGTTTTTTGGGATATTCGTAAAAGAATAGTCTACAAAAGACAAATCCAAGATGTTCAGAACCTTTGCAAACGAAATCAGCATCTTAAATAGGGGCGAAATAAAAACAAAATGTTATCGTAGTTTTCTTCTGAGTAAAGTGAGAAATTTAATTTCCTTTGTAAGCATGGGAATAAAAGAAAGCCCTGCTTTTGCCTAGTTCTAGAACTAGGAGAAAAATTAGCAGAAAAATCAGCAAGAAAGGATACTGAATAAAGGTAGAAAGGTAAAAATGAGGACAGGAAATCACTGTTTTCATTTCTTTTTATACAACATAAATAATGTGAATATTCCATCTATAAACACAAAATGCAAATGTGAAGCTTCAAATTTCAAGAAAAGTTTTAGACTTTAGGGACAGTATTTTATAGAGCGGTTTTAAGAACACGAGTTATGGTGTCAACACTACCTGGATTTACATGAATCTGAATCCTTTCCTAACGAAGCATCTGTGGGCCTACACATTTAACCTCTTGGGGCTGTTTTCTCCTCAGTAAAATGGGGAAAATAATTATAAGAACCTCATAGGGTTGTGTGAATAAGATAATCCATGTAAAATGTTTAGCACAATACTTGGCACATTAAGAAAAAAGCAGTGAAAAAACAAAATAAAAGTTAATTTTTTTTTTTAAAGCAATGAGGGTGGAAAGAAAAGGAGGGAAAAAATCTCCACATTAAACAGAGTTGAGTAAAAACAGAATATGTTTCAATGTACAACTGCCATCTTTTAAAATACAACATATCAGCATCAAAAGATGTGAGGGAGAGAAAATTTCACAGACCCCCAAAAGAAAGAGTCAAAACATGGAAAAGAAATCAGAGAAAATCCCCCTTGGCTGTGCTGTTTGTCCTTTCTCTGCCCTTCTTTCAGAAATCAAATCCCAGATGAAAATAGAGCCAATTATGACGTGGGACACTCTTCCAGCCCTATATTTGCTTTACAAACTTAGCTTTAAATTTTTAAAATGCTTTTATGTCTCCATTTTTTTTTAATGCTTTTAATAACTTAACTCTTAATATTTACTGATGCTGATACGCAAAATAGCTTTCTCGGGGTTGCTACGATATATGATATCATGCATAGAAACACCCTGAGAAGCATAAAATTCTATTCAAATGCATCATTAGCATATGGAAACATACATGAAGAATATTATGCATAGAAATATGGGCAACTCACAGGATGAGGCAAGTGATTTCAAATGAGTATAAACTAGTTGCCATCGAGTACACTTGGGCTCATGGGGACCCCATGTGTGTCAGAGTAGAACTGTGCTTTGTAGAGTTTTAATGGCTGATTTTTTTTTAAGTACTATGTATCTCCAGGCCTTTCTTCAGAGGTACCCCGGGTGGACTCGAACCTGAAACCTTTACATTAGCAGCCAACCACATTAACATTTTGCACCATCCCAGGACTCCTGAACAAACACGAATTACTTAATTTCTAAAAGAAGTATATGATCAGCCAAATGAGGTTGTTCCAGCACCTTTGCACCAAACAGGACAGGCCTCTCACTGGTCCAGTGTGCAAGAATATGCTTTCTCCCTCCTCAGAGACGCAAAAGAGTTTATAGTTGATTTCTGTTCCCATCGATTCTGCTGAACAGCATTCTTTAATCAAGCAGCTGCCACATTTACTGGCTTCAAGACTGAGCTACTCCAAATGCAGACTACTCCATCTTGCCAAGATCTGCAGAAAATCTTTAAGTCTTGTGAGGACACAGTGGATCCCTTGTAAGTCACATTGGCTCCTCGTGCCCCCCGCCGCATGCCAATTAGTCTGAGAGCTGCTGTTTCTCCACAGCCATTGGCACCTCGCTCCTATTCCAGGGCTCTCTCAGGAACCATGTGACTGAGAAACCAAGTGATGCTGAAATCCAATGTTTGACATCAACCTGGACCTCACAAGTCCTTGGCAAAACCTACCTGCACCCATAGAAAGCCATTTGCAGAGAAGGAAATATAAAATTTAAGTATTTTACAAGGTAAGAAGGGAAAGTATTAACATAGGAACTAGTTTTATGTGATGATTCGGAGGAGAGCGGAATAAAGGAGCATTCAAGATAAACAGATTTATTTCTTTTTAGTTCAAAATGTTGCATTAGAACCATGCTTTACTATTTCTTTAAACCTATTGAAATGTTCGGCATTGTCCTGCATATTCTGATGTCAAAAAATGAAATGCATTGAACTACAGTATTGGTGATTTTTTTTTTCTAATTCAAGCTTTAAGCTAACTGCAAAACACACTCTGTGTCTAACACGGCTATAATGAGGTGAGGTTAATGGAGTAGTTGGAGCAAACAGGAAATACTTAGGGACTTGAGGTCCAGAGGCAGAGCATGAAAAAAGCCTACACTTGGCAAAATGCTCCCAAAGCCTACTTACAAAGCTGCCCTGTATCTACCGGCTCAGGTCAGAGACTTCTCATGAAACTCCACTACTCTCAGATATACTACAGCCTCCCCTGAAGGAAAAAAAAAAAAATTCACTTCATGGAAGTGAAAATTCCATTTTCAAACTATTCATTTTACAATAGGCAAAAATAGTGTTGTGTGTACAAATTGCTTTTTATGTAAAAATGAACAAACCAAGTCAACCAGGTTAACTCCTAAAGACAAAATTTAACCCACAATACGTGTTCAGCCATAATAAACATTATTCCACTCCCTACTTTATCCTCCTGTTTACTAACAGGTCCTCATTGAGTGCCCACACCCAATGGGGACAAGAACAGAAAATTGAAGTTGGCAGACACTGCTGTTTTCATTAGGTGCCATTGAGTTAGGTTCTGACCCTATGTACGACAGAACGAAACATTGCCCGGTTCTGCGACATCCTCACAATCCTTGCCATGCTTGAGCCCATTGTTGCAGCCACGGTGTCAATCCATCTTGTTGAAGATCTTCTTTTTCACTGGCCCTCTACTTTACCAAGCATGATGCCCTTCTTCAGGGACTAGCCCCTCCTGATAACATGTCCAAACTACGTGTGACATAATCTCACCATTCTTGCTTCTAAAGAGCGTTCTGGTCATACTTCTTCCAGACAGATTTGTTTGTTCTTTGGGCAGTCCATAGTACATTCAATAGCCTTCTCCAACATCACAATTCAAAGGAATCAGTTCTTCCTCGGTCTTCCTTGTTCATTGTCCAGCTTTCACATGCATATGAGGCGATTGAAAACACCATGTCTTCGGTAAGGCGCACGTTAGTCTTCAAGGTGACATCTTTGCTTTTCAACACTTTAAACAGGTCTTTTGCAGCAGATTTGCCCAGTGCAATGTATCTTTTGATTTCTTGACTGCTGCTTCCCTGGGTGTTGATTGTGGATCCAAGTAAAATTAAATCCTGACAACTTTGATCTTTTCTCCATTTACCATGATGTTGCTTGTTGGTCCAGTTGTGAGGATTTTTGTTTTCTTTATGTTGAGGTGTAATCTATACTGAAGGCTGTGGTCTTTAATCTTTATCAGTAAGTGCTTGAAGTCCTCTTCACTTTCAGAAAGGAAGGTTGTGTCATCTGCATAATGCAGGTTTTTAATGAGTCTTCCTCCAATCCTGATGCCCCATTCTTCTTCATATAGTCCAGCTTCTTGGATTATTTGTTCAGCATACAGATTGAATAGGTATGGTGAAAGGATACAACCTTGACGCACACCCTTCCTGAATTTAAACCACCCAGTATCCCCTTGTTGTGTTCAAATGACTGCCTCTTGATCTATGCACAGGTTCCTTATAAGCACAATTAAGTGTTCTGGAATTCCCATTCCTCGAAATGTTATCCATAATTTGTTATGATCCACACAGTCAATGGTCAATAAAACACAGGTAAACATCTTTCTTGTATTCTCTGCTTTCAGCCAGGATCCATCTGACATCAGCAATGATATCCCTGGTTCTGCGTCCTCTTCTGAATCTGGCTTGGATTTCTGGCATTCCCTGTCAGTATACTGCTGCAGCCACTTTGGAACGATCTTCAGCAAAATTTTACTTGCATGTGATATTAATGATATTGTTCGATAATTTCCGCATTCAGTTGAATCACCTTTCTTTGGAATAGGCATAAATATTGATCTCTTCCAGTTGGTTGGCCAGGTAGATATCTTCCAGATTTCTTGGCATAGACGAGTGAGCACTGGGCATAATATATTCGTGGTTCAAACGCCCAGCAGAGAAGAGGGCTCAAGCATCGGGCTCTGTAAACTGGCGCTCTTGCACCCAATGCCACACACAAAGACTTTCCACGTGTATTGTTTCCTTACAGTGATTTTCCTGAGGAGGACTACAGTCCAAGCATCACACCGTTTCTCCTTCACAATAGCTATCTCTACCACTTTAGAAAAGGAAGACAAAATTCTCCTTCAACCAGATTATCACAAAGGTCCACTGTCCTGGAGGGTAATAGCCTTCTAGGGACACCAAGTAAAGGTGTAATCTGAAGGTCAGTGTTGTAGTTACAAAGAAAATGACTAGAAAGACTGAGGAAAAAAACCTTTTAAAAGTCTGGTGGTCTCCAAACATTTGTTTTCAAAATATTGCACCACTCCACTGAAAGATCATTAAAAGAATTTGATCAAAAATTGGTGATTTTTTGGCATGTAGCTCAAATTGAGTAATTGTATTATATAAGAAAAAAAACTTTCCATTTTCATCTACTGATTTATGTAAAAAGGCTTCTCTGTGCTGTGTTGTAATAGAAATAGGGATAGCACTGATGGTGAACTCATTCTAGCAATAAACAATATTCATTATACATTTCCAATAAAATTTTACTGTCTGTGTATAATAATTGTCAACATCAAAATAATAGCAAACATATACATGGCACAGTGGTTAAGTGCTTGCCTGCTAATAGGAAGGTCAGCAGTTTGAACCCACAAGTGCTCTGAGGAAGAACAGACCTGGCGATCTACTCCCGTAAAGACTACAGCCTGGGAAACCCTATGGGGCAGTTCTACTCCATCATATAAGGAGCCCTTGTGGGGCAGTGGTTAAGAGCTCAGCTACTAACCAAAAAGGTCAGTAGTTCAAATCCACCAGCTGCTCCTTGGAAACCCTATGGGGAAGTTTTACTCTGTTCTGTAGGGTCACTATGAGCCTTGGCATGAGTTAGAATCAACTCAAAGGCATGCAACAACATGGGTTAGGTACAGTAGTAAGTGCTGTTTATATTTTAACTCCATTGAGATCTCTATAAAATAGATACCATTTTATAGTTGAGACAATGGATGCACAAAGAGGTTAAGAAATTTGATCAATATACAGCTAGGCAGAACTCAGTTTTGAATTTAGGCAATCTGATTCCAGAGTCTGGGTTCTTAACCATAATCCTGTGTTGTCTCAGTGCATTTATAATAAATATATCTAAGTTGTTTGCATTCATAGCAAAATCCAGAAACACTTTTAATATTTAAAGCCTTATGTTCGTAGTTAATTTGAAAATGTATATATACACATTTTATATATATATACAGATCTTTATTGCAGAAAAATATGGTAGAATACTCAATGAAAGCCATTCAAACAAAAAGAGAGAAGTACTACTTTAGGATAAAACTTTGTAAGGGAAGAGGAATGGAAATATAAGCTCAAGGAGAAAAAGGAAAGATAAAAAAAATTAAATTGTTAAAGGAGAAGATTCCTCATGTATTTTTCTTATTTTGTAATAAATTTTACAGTGAACACCCATAAATCCATGGAAATTAACATTTTATTGTTGTTAGTTGCCACAGAGAGAATTCAAAATCATGGCAACCCCATGTGCTCAGAGCAAAACTGCTTCATAGGGCTTTGTTTGTTTTTTTAAAAACAAACCCATCCTTCTATTATTCTTCTATCTATCCATATATCTCCCAACTTATTTTTTAAGTTTTATTGAGGTATAATTTACATACCGTAAAATAGCCCATTTTAAGTACACAGTTCAGGAATTATTAATAAATGTGTAACAGTTCTGCAATCATCTTCACAATCCAGTTTTAAAACATTTCCATCACTTCAAAAACTTACCACATGCAGTTTGCAATCGATCAATCCTGTCTTACCTGCAGCCCCTGGAAACCACTGGCCTGCCTTCCTTCTTTATAGTTTTGCCTTTTCTAGAAATTTCTTATAAATCAGGTCATCTATTATGTGCCTTTTGTGACTGGCTTCTTTCACTTAGCACCTCTTTCATCTTCATCCATGTTATTGCATTATCAGTAGTTCCTTCCTTTTTATTGCTGAATAGTACTTCTTGGTATGGATAGTCCATATTTTTTGTATCTATTTGTCAGTTGGAGCCCTGGTGGTGAAGTGGTTAAGTGCTCAGGCTGCTAACCAAAAGGTCTGCAGTTCAAATCCGCCAGCCACTCCTTGGAAACCCTAGGGAGCAGTTTTACTATCCTATAAGGTCACAATGAGTCAGAATCAACTCGACAGCAAAGGGTTTTGTTTTGTTTTATGGTCTATTGACTCTCCATTCTGTTTCATTGATCTATAGGTTTATTCTTATGCCAATACCACACTCTCTTGATAACTGTGGTGCTATACAGTAAGTTTTAAAATCAGTTAGTATAGCCCTTAACTTTTCTTCTTTTTAAAAAGTATTTTGACTATTTTAAGTCCTGTTTATTTTGATTAAAATGGTAGCATTAAATTGCCAATTTCTACAAAAAAGCCTGCTGCAATTTTGATAGGGCTTAAATGGAATGTGTAAACACTGGTGGGGTAATCGCTATGCTCACAATATGGAGTCTTCCAGTCTATAAGCATGGTATATCTCTCCATAACTTAAGTATTCTTTACTTGCTCTCAGCAATGTTTTATAATATTTCTATACAGAAACAAAAAGTAGGAAAATGTAATTTTTAATAATAACATTTATAATAGCATCAAGTATATATGGAATATAGGAACACGAGTCCTTTCTAAAGATAGTTGTAACACATCATGTGGCATTAGGGTTTAAATAATTTGGAAAATATACCATGTTCACACATAGAAAGACTAAATATCTTATAGATATCGAGTCTCCCAAAATTGACCTATAAACTTAATACAATTCTAATAAAAATCTTACATATTTGGAATAGTAAACATCCAAGAATAGCCAGGAACCCAAAGAAAAAAATTAACTAGGCAAGAGTATCTACTATACTAAATATTGAAAAATATTATAAAGTTATAGTAATTAAAACTATGTGATATTAGCACAAGGAAAGTAAAAACAGACCCATAGAGATATAGAAACTTCATTGGGGAAAGGCTGGATTTTACTTTTATAAGTTATAGTGTGATAATTTATTTTTCATAGAGTAAAAAAATAACTGCACTCAGCTGACTTTATACACACACAAAAAAATAAATCACAGATTATTTAAAGACTTAAATGTGAAAAATACAAAACATTTTGAAAAAAATACAGAGGAGGATATCTTCATTACTTTAGAATGAAAAAGAATTTCTTAAATAAGACAGTAAATGCAAACCACAGAGTAAGAGAGCGATAAATTCTACTACAACAAAATTAACAAACTAATTGAAAAGTGGGCAAAGTTACTTCACAGAAAAGGAAACCCAAATGGCCAATAGTACAGAGATGAAAATACGCTGAATCTCATTCCCGTTTATGGAAAAACTAATTAAAAACCACAGTGACGTACCATTTCATGCCCACCAAATTGGCCACAGTTTTAAAGCCTGAAAGTATCAAGGATTAGCAAAGACATGGGTCATTGGAATCACGAATACTCTACTGATGGGAGTACACACTGGCAAAATGACCCTGAATAAAAACTTGACTTATTTAATGATGTTGAAGGTATCCGTGCCCTATGACCCAGAAATGTCAATCCTAGGAATATTAACTAGAGGAAGTCTTGTACACTTACAACAATAAGCATGTAAAAATTTTCATAACAGCATTTGTTTGTGGGAACAAAATAATGAAAACTCAAATGTCTGTCAATAGCATTATGAATAAATAATGCCACAGTCCCACAATGAAACATAATACAGTAGTTGAAAGGACTCAGTTATAGGCAAATGCAAATCTCACGAACATAATAATGAGTGGGGAAAGCAGTTTCCAAAATAATACCTACAAAACGATTTGATTAATATAAATTTCAGAAACATCCAAACCTAAATAGCGTATTGTGTAGAGATACAAACATACGTGGTAAAACCACAACGAAAAGGAATAACAAATACAAAATTCAGGATAATGAATTCTGAGGGAGGTTGGAAGAGAATGGGTTGGGCGAAGGGCATGTGATCCAAAGGTATTCACTGCATATTCATTGTAAAGTCTTTAAACTTAAAAAAAAAAAAAGGTATTAGAATTTTTGTTGTCTATTCAATATTTAAAGGAGCCCTCGTGGTACAACGGTTAAACGCTCAGCCGCTAATCAAAAGGTTGGCAGTTCAAATCCACTCAGTGGCTCCGTGGGAGAAAGACCCGGGGATCTGCTTCCATAAAGGGTACAGCCTAGGAAACCCTACAGGCAAGTCCTACTCTGTCATAAATCAGCTGTTCTACTCTGTCGAAATCAACTCCATGGCACCTAAGAACAGCAACGTCCATTACTTAACAAAAATATCTTAAATTAAAAAAATTAGAATACAGAAAGGTGCACAATAGAATATGATCTTATAATTTAAAAATTATAGATAAAAAAACTATAGAAGTCATTTTTTATTAGAAATGAAAATCAAAAAATCTTTATATAACTGGGCAGTATATCTGCCAAGATGTAAACACGGTCATTTTAAATTATAAGATCATCATGTAATAAAAGCAGATTGAAAGATTTATTAGTGAATCATCTTGGTTTTATAAAACACTGCATGTAGGCAAATGTCAAGGTACTAGAAAATGTATTATTTATCCACAACTCTTAATTAATTGAATACCCAGTGAAGACAGGGTACTCCACTATTAAACTTTTTTCACTTCTGGAAAGATGTTTATTTTATCTACTTCACGACAGCCTATTATGTGCAAGTATTTCAATCTTCCCTGCATAACATTTCAAAGCCGTTAGAAGTACACTGCAATTGACTTTTAGAGGGAGACAATATATAAGGGCCTCAATTTTTTTTAAACAAATATTCAAAATCAAAATGGATGCAAGCCTATAAACAAGGAAGTGAATCTGAATCTGAATCTGAATAACAGGCTGCTTGTTGGAAAGAGAGTAATTCCATTCTGGTCTCTTTTTGGAAGGCTGAAGTCTTCATATACAGTTCCACCTAGGCCCTGGATTCCACAGCCTGATTGAGTTCCCAAGTATTGGCTCAAAACAAGACAAAAACTGTAGACTCTGTGTCTTGGTTTTCCTAACACAATTCTGGAAAAATACAACGTACTCTCAGGGGATATTACTCAACCTGGAAAATTACATAATAGTTGCGGTCTGCACGGCCAGGGTACCTAGGCAAGGAGTGGACAGAATACAGGAGGTGAGGCCTGGAAGGCAGAGCAGCCTGATTCCTGAAAGATCCCTACGGTTCTACCCTAAGCAACAATAGTTCAATAGATGTTTTTGATATCTTTACTGTAAGACAAAAACAATTAATATCAGAGTTGCTCTTGGGAAACATCAGGCATTTAGTACAGTATTTACTCTCTTAATAACAAGCATTCCACCATTTCTCAGTCTTAATAAAATCCCAGAGAAACTCTTCCACCTACCCACCATGCATCTATCAGTTTGTCATGCTGTGGCGGCTTGCATATTGCTATGATATTGGAAACTCTGCCACCAGTATTACAAATACCAGCAGGGTCACCCACAGTGGACAGGTTTCAGTGGAGCTTCCAGATTAAGACCAGAAAAAAGGGCCTGGCGGTCTATTTCTGAAAAAAATTGGCCAGTGAAAACCTTATGAATAGGAGAAGAATTGCATTGCATTCATTTTCAAAAAGAACATTCCAAGATCTATCCTGAAGTACAACACTGTCAGTGATAGGATGATATACATATGCCTACAAAGAAGACCAGTTAATGCGACTATTATTCAAATTTATGCATCAAACACTAATAACAAAAATGAAGAAACTGAAGATTTTTACCAGCTTCTGCAGTCTGAAATTGATCAAACATGCAATCAAGATGCATTGATAGCTACTGGTGAATGGAATATAAAAGTTGGAAACGAAAAGGATCAGTAGTTGGAAAATACGACCTTGGTGATAGAAACAATGATAGAGACTTCATGATAGAATTTTGCAAGACCAATGACTTATTCATGCAAAATCCCTTTTCTCAACAAAATAACCAGTGACTACATTCATGGACTTTACCAGATGGAAAACAAAGGAATCGAGTCAACTACATCTACGGAAAGAGACGATGGAAAAGCTCAGTATCATTAGCCAGAACAAGGCTGGGGCAGACTACAGAACAGACTATCAATTGATCATATGCAAGTTTAACTTGAAGCTAAAGAAAATTAAAACAAGTCCTCACGAGCCAAAATATGACCTTGGGTATATCTCACCTGAATTTCGACACCATCTCAAGAATGGATTTGACATATTGAACATTAATGACTGAAGACCAGACGAGTTGTGGGATGACATCAAGGACATCATACATGAAGAAAGCAAGAGGCCGTTAAAAACACAGGAAAGAAAGACAAGACCAAAATTGATGTCAGAAGAGACTCTGAAACATGCTCTTGAATGTAAAGCAGCTAAAGCAAATGGAAGCAATGATGATGTAAAGGAACTGAAATGAAGATTTCAAATGGCGACTTTAGAAGACAAAGTAAAGTATTATAACGAAATGTGCAAAGACCTGGAGTTAGAAAACCAAAAGGGAGGAACACACTCGGAATTTCTCAAGCTGAAATAACTGAATAAAAAATTTAAGCCTCGAGTTGCAATTTTGAAGGGTTCTATGGGCAAAATATCAAATGACTCAGAAAGTATCAAAAGAAGATCAGATGGAAGGAATACACAGTCACTATACCAAAAAGAATTGGTCAATGTTCAGCTATTTCAGGAGGCAGCATATGATCAAGACATGATGGTACTGAAGGAGGAAGTCAAAACTGCACTGAAGACACTGATGAAAAACAAGGTTCCAGGAATTGACAGAATATCAGCTGACATGTTTCAACAAATGGACGCAGCTCTGGAGGTGCTCACTCATCTATGCCAAGAAATTTGGAAGACAGCTACTTGGCCAATCAACTGGAAGAGATCCATATTTGTGCCCATTCCAAAGAAAGGTGACCCAACAGAATACAGAAATTATCAAACAATATCATTAATATCACACACAAATAAAATTTTGCTGATGATAAATCAAAAACGGTTGTAGCAGTACATCAACAGGGAACTGCCAGAAATTTAAGCTGTATTCAGAAGAGGACTTGCAACAAGGTATATCACTGGTGATGTTAGATGGATCTTGGCTGAAAGCAGAGAATAACAGAAAGATGTTTACCTGTATTTTATTGACTGTGCGAAGGCATTCCACTGTGTGGATCATAACAAATTATGGAGAACATTGTGAAGTATGAGAATTCCAGAACACTTAATTATGCTTATTGGAGCCTATACATAGACCAAGAGGCATTTGTTTGAACAGAACAAGGGGATGGTTCAAAATCTAAGAAAGGTATGTGTCAGGGTTGCATCCTTTCATCATACTTAATCAATCTGTATGCTGAGCAAATAATCCAAGGAGCTGGACTATATGAAGAAGAACGTGGCATCAGGGTTAGTGGAAGACTCATTAACAACCTGCGTTATGCAGATGACAGAACCTTGTTTGCTGAAAGTGAAGAGGACTTCAAGCACTTAGTGATAAAGATTAAAGACCACAGCCTTCACCTCAACATAAAGAAAACAAAAATCCTCACAACTGGACCAAGAAACAACAACATGATAAACGGAGAAAAGATTGAAGTTGTCAAAGATTTCATTTTACTTGGATTCACAATCAACACTATGGGAGCACCAGTCAAGAAATCAAACGGCACATTGCACTGGGCAAATCTGCTGCCAAAGACCTATTTGAAGTGTTAAAAAGCAAAGATGTCACTTTGAGGACTAAGGTACACCTGACCCAAGCCATATTTTCAATCATTTCATCTACATGCAAAAGCTGGATAATGAATAAAGAAGACCAAAGAAGGATTGACACCTTTGAATTATGGTGTTGGTGAAGAATATTGAATATACCATGGACTTTCAGAAGAACTAACGAGTCTGTCTTGGAAGAAGTACAGCCACAGTCCTCCTTGGATGCAAAAATGGTGAGACTTAGTCTCACTTATTTTTGACATGTTATCAGGAGGGATCAGTCCCTGGAGAAGGACATCATGCTTGGTAAGGTAGAGTGTCGGCACAAAAAAGGGAGACCCTAGACAAGATGGATTGACACAGTGGCTATTACAATGGGCTCAAACACAGCAACAGTTGTGAGGATTGCACAGGGCTGGTCAGTGTTTCATTCTGTTGTGCACAGGGCCGCTATGAGTCGGAACCACTTCTATGGTACCTAACAACAACTTCCACCTACTTCACATCTTCAGCTCAAATGGGCATTGTGCACTCAGCCAAGACAGACATATAGACAGATATATACACCAACTGTATTTAAAGGTTTTGGGGACTGTCCCTCTCTTCTTACCACGCCCATCACAAGCATCATAACAAATTCTGATACCACTGCACTATTTATCCCTAACAACCCTAAAAATCCCATCCCTGGTTAAGTGTTGGGCATGCTAATCCTAAACCACTGCTGGGATAATCACTGAGTAAATGGTCCAAAATAAAAACATCCCTGAACATCAGAAGCCTAACTAGGGAAAAGAGTGACTCGGGCAATTAGTATTAAATTGCTGAATGATCTTTCACAGCTGGTGATGGAAAGTGTGATGGACAATAGAAACTGTTCTTTGGCACCCTGCCTCAAGCAGGACCCAGGGCAAGCACTGGGCACCCAGGGCATGTACCCTACCTGTACCTCACCCCCAGATAATCTGGTGAACATAGACAAGAAAACATTAAGAAAACCAAGTCATTCCATACCTCTAAAATAGAGAGCTTATACTTGGAAATCAAATGTGCACTTAAAAGATTATCCCCTGCAAACATTTACATGATTTACAGTTAGCCTTGGATGTACTTAAGAGATAATGAATTATGTAAACATGGCAACAGGTCAGCAAACAACCTTCTCCACAACCTTCCAGGAGACACTGCTGAGCACAGCTGGGATGTAACCCTGCTGCTCCATCCTAGTTAGGCTAAAAGCATCCTCAAATGCAATTAAATTGCCCAAAATGTCAAAATACAGGAAGGAAGCCATAACACTTAATGTCACAGGAGCTCTGCATCTGAAGAAATCCTTTGCATAATTTATTGAGCCCAGGCTACAGTATTGCATGATCAAAGCAAAGGGAAGAAAAAGAAGAAAGGCTTACTATTGTGGACCCAGACTGATCATCTGAGACACACATCTGTGATTTGTGCAGTGAACATAAAGTTGTGGATCACAGTGAAATGGAGCTCTAAATCACAGGTAGAAAGCCTGGAGATTTAGGAAACCATAACAATGAAACTTTCTTTGAAGCTTATAAGAGAGTTATCACTTTCTATTCAGAGGTCCTCATAGCTATTACAAAAGCAAAGGATTGGAAAATTATGAGTTTTAAACAGAACACTGGCTAGCCACAATGGGCATTAAGTATCTTCTGTTAGTCTAATAGTAAAAAAAAAAAAAACTTTTTAAAGAATAAGGAGCTTTATTAAGAAGGTAGAGGTTTCTTCACAGGAATATTACAGTTTCTGGCTCAAATTACAGGGAACAAAATAAACGACATGATGTGGTGCTATCTTAAGTACTAGATTCCAGTTTTAGATCCAGCTTCTAACCAATTGCGACAGGGAGTGAGGATCCATGAGGCAAAAGGGAGCTGAGCCAGATGCTGGGAGACCCCTCAGACTTGGAAGAAAATGACTGGTAACAGAGCAGATCAGTCCAGATGCTTGAGAGTCACTATTGAATGTGGGGAGGAGCAGGCTGCGCACACCAGCTTCCCTCTGCTCCAGGGCCTCCTAGATGGCCATGGCCAGGAAACTGCAACAAACAGTCAAAAGGAGCAACCCACATGCCTGAAATCAGGGGAGAACAGGGTTTTGCAAGCTTGGATGAGTCTTAAATAATCCTCAATCTATCATTTCATAAATCAAGGAAAAGAATTACAAAGAGGTTGAGCTGCCAGAGTCTAACCCCTAGGCAGGGATGGATCACACAATGAGCAAGGTAAGCATGTGCTTAGAGCATCAACAAAACAGGGGCACCAATTGTCCAAAGCAAAGACCTATAGATGCCAAGCAGACAGGACACGAGGAAAAGTGAACGCCACAGTAGAAGGGAGCTAGCAGGGCACTAAATGAAACTGTGTGAAAATGTGCTAGCAGGAAATAAAGTTCATGAAGGGTCTCGAGGGCATCCATGCGCAAGGTTGTTTAAGCTATGAGGCCCCTACCACTTCAACACCTTCACTGATGTTTGTCTCCTATAGACCCCTCCCATGTAGTTGAAATTCCTTATCTCAGGCAAGTCTCTTGAGAGTACAGTATTTCTTTCTAATAAACAAGAGGTAGGAGTTGGCTGTCAAGTCTAACTCTTGATACATTCACTCAGTATGCAGCTAGATTCAACATAAGCAGTTACTGGGCAAGGATGGATTATATTGTCAGGTCTCTGATCCATTTTGAGAGAACTGTCTTATAAATCAACATCTGCTGATCCAGGAACTCCAGCCAGAAGGGCCAGCAATACTCTTTGCCATGATACAAACACAAAGCTATGCCCTTGAGCACATCCTGGTGTACAACCAATGGAAACTCCAGTTCCAGATGACATGCAAAAGTGAGGGAACTTGAACAAGTCGCTCATTGCAATGAATTCAATCAAGTTACTTTTTAACTGTACAGCATTTAAGTACAGGGTTATGTCCCAAGTTTTGTAGACAATAATATTTATTACTCTAAAATATGTTTGGCATACACATGGACACAATCTAGCAAACATTTAATATAATACTAAAATGGGAAAGTGAAGAGGACTTGAAGCACTTACTGATGAACATCAAAGACCACAGCCTTGAATATGGATTACACCTCAACATAAAGAAAACAAAAATCCTCACAACTGGACCCACAAGCAACATCATGATAAATGCGGAAAAGATTGAAGTTGTCAAAGATTTCATTTTACTTGGATCCACAATCAACAGCCATGGAAGCAGCAGTCAAGAAATCAAAAGATGCATTGCATTGGGCAAATCTGCTGCGAAAAACCTCTTCACAGTGTTGAAAAGCAAGATGTCACCTTGAAGACTAAGGTGCTCCTGACCCAAGCCATGGTGTTTTCAATTGCCTCATATGTGTGTGAAAGCTGGACAAAGAATAAGGAAAGCTGAAGAACTGGCACCTTTGAATTATGGTGTTGGCAAAGAATATTGAATATACCATGCACTCCCCAAAGAACAAGGAAATCTGTCTTGGAAGAAATACAGCCAGAATGCTCCTTAAAAGCAAGGATGGTGAGGCTTCATCTCATACTTTGGACATGTAGTCAGGAGGGATCAGTCCCTGGAGAGGGACATAATGCTTGGTAAAGTAGAGAGTCAGCGAAAAAGAGGAAGACCCTCAACCAGATGGATTGACACAGTGGCTGCAGCAATGGGCTCAAGCATACCGAGAAATGTGAGGATGGTGCAGGACCGGGCAGTGTTTCCTTCTTTTGTATGTAGGGTCACTATGAGTTGGAACCGACTTGACAGCACCCAACAACAACAACATGGGTAATGATTTAATATAATGCTAACATAGCATATGTCCAAAAAATAATGTAAATAGTAATATTTTATCTAACACGAAAAGTTTTACATATCACGTGAGTTTCATTTTTTACTGTTACGCAAGACACAGTCTTGATATTACTCTAAACATGCTAATAAATGAGGTACTAGGCACATGAAGAGGACACAAAAGTCAATATTTATTTATCATGCAAAATATGTTTCTATTTTGCAACCAGTGTGTTTCTAAATTCGTCTTCCAAGAAAGCAAAAAATGACGTTTATCAGAACATTACATTTATATTTTATCAGACTATTTATGAATCTCCATGCAAGGACAGGGAACAATCCCTCAAGGAAGTAAATGAATATTTAAATAATCAAAATTATATAAATGTATTTTATTTGCTATTTCCCTTCAAACTGTTAACCTTACATTCAGTTCTCTCTTATCGACCACATAAGAACGCGCCAGTGGCACTATCATCACGTGATTGGTGATGTATCTTGTCCTGACCTACACACACAAAAAAAGCAAACCAAAATGCATCTTCAGATTGAGAATACCCTTGTATTTGTATCATTCTCTTTATAAGCACTCTCTCCACTGTCTGGTATCATCAGTAGTCCAACAAACTGTGAAGATGCAGCTTCAAAGGACAGAAAATGAGTGCACAAGTTTTTAAGCATTATTTCACAACATAAAAATTTGAGTGGAGACTTATGAAGGCCCACCAACAAACATCGTACGACAAAGGAATGAAATTATTTCTGACTGCCTTGTAAGTACTATTTCTTTTGACTGTCTCAGATAATGAAGAACAAAATGACATGTTCCAAATCTATTTTTTCAATTACTAATTTTCTCAAATATAAATTTTTGTGTTAATGTCCAAATTAGACTGTAAATTTTATTTTATAAATTTTATTTATTTTCAATTATTCAAATTTATTTGCTATGGTAGAACCAAATTTAAAAAGTGAGATAATTTTATATCCTGGTAAAATGAAACAGCAACAACTAAGTGGAGTGAAAAAAACGAAAGCTCGAAGAACATACAGAAGAAAAAAGGAAAAGGATTTGTGAAACGCTAAAGACAATTTCAAAATTAACTTCTTTTTTGAAACGTAATGAATCAAAAGAAACTTGATCTCATTGAATGCTTGAGTTTAATAGGTGCAAATCATTGTACTAGTACTGCTACACTGAAATTACTAACAGCAATACAAACACAACAGAATTTGTTCCAAATTCTGCATTCATTTCTTGCTGTAGTAAAAAAGTTATTAACGGTGTAAAAAGGCAAACTATTTTAGAATCTGAAATTGTCACATCTGCAGATCCCCAAAATAACAAAAAGACAGGTTCTACTTTGTGGAATAATTTTTATTTTAAAGATGTAAATTATTGGACCAAAAGGGGGCCAGGTGATTGTCAACATCACAGTGGACCATTTGAAAATTTGTGTCAAAAATTTTTGGATAGTAAACAAACAAGGCTCTGTAGCCAGAATATATTTCTAGGGTGCAAAAGTAATGGTAAAAATTTTAAGAGGGAGTGGCTACTGTATTCTCCATCAGTCAGCTCTGCATATTTTTTTGTTTGCAAACTATTCAGTCTTAAATCATTTGGTGCTCTATTTACTACAGATGGGTTTAGCAATTGTTGCAACTCAAATATGACTGATAAACATGAAAACACTTCAATTCACAGAGATTTATGTTGTCATATTTAGACTGAAGACGTGGTTTTCGTATAGCTCATGAACTGGAAACACAAATTAAAGAAGAACACCAGTTTTGGAAAGCCATTTTGCAACGTGTTGTTGCTGTCATTATAACAATTGCTGTATATGGACTATCTTCACAGGGAAGAAATGAAGTGTTTGGGTCCCTACAAAATGGAAATTTGGGGGGTTTACTTGAAGCTGTTGCTCAATTTGATCCATTTTTAGCAGGTCACATCTCAAAAATATGATAACACAGTAAAGGGCAACCTATTGTATATGTCTGAAAAACGTGAAGAATTAATAAACTTGAGTGATAAAGTTTGATTAACTATTTTCAGTGAAATGAGTATAGCTTGCTATTTCAGTTTCTCTGTAGATTCCACTCCTGATCTTCTCTAGAGATCAGCTAAGTATTGTTTTAAGACATCTTTCTCCAAGGAATGAAAAACCTGTTGAGTGATTGATCACATTTACTCGCTTTAAAAAGCTATACTGGTGAAGAAGCTGCAAATCAAGTACTTCACTATTTATGTGAAGTTTTCAAAACTGATTTTTCTAATGCAGAGGCCAGTCCTAAGACAATGCTGCCAATACGTCAGGGCGTTATAAAAGCAGGCAAGAGAAAATTTTTTAATGCAATGAATATTCCATTTTCATACCATGTGCTGCGCATTCACTTAATCTTGTAGGACTTAGTGCAATAGATTGTTATCTGGAAGCAGCTGATTTTTTTCTACTTTTCAGTTACTTTACGTATTTTGCTACCTCTCCTCATCAATGGGCAGTTCTTAAAACATATTTAGGCAATGACTGAGTATTGAAATGTCTTTCTAATACACTTTGGGAAGCACATGCTGTAGCAATGAGTGCAATCCTAGTATCGCACATTCAGATTCTGGATGCCTTGGAAAATACTGCTGAAGACCAGAGACAAAAAGGAGGTACCAAAAGAGAAGCTGAAAATATCACCAACAAAATGCAAACCCCAGAGTATATATTTATGCTGGTTATGTGGAATAATATATTGCAGCATTTTCATTGGACTAGTCAAGCTCTCCAAAATTCAGAAGTAGAGACACAGATCTCTACCAGTCATTAACAAGGTATTTTCGTAATTTGAGAAAATATTTTGAAAACACAACAAATACTGCCAAATACTTAACCATCAAGCAGTTCACCACCGCAGAAGCATTTGAAAGAACCAAATAAATGACTGAAGTGCTCCAGAAGTACTGAGTACCGGAGATCAATATGTAACCACATACTACACCATCACTGACGCACTTGAATCTTGCATGAAAAGAAGGGCGAAAGTGTATGAAGTTCTTTCAAATAGATTTTCCTTCCTAAACAATGTGGATATACCTGATGAAGAATCCATGAAGCCATCCAAGAAATTAGATTAAGCTTATCCCAATGACTTAAATACAAACCTTTACAGAGAAGTATGACAATTTCATTCTTACATGACAAGTAACTTTACAGATTCAAGAAAGACAAATTTTACTCATGAAGGCATGTATGATTCCATGACAGAAGATAAAATACAATGCATATTTCCCAAAGTTGAAACTGCTTTATGCATATTCCTAGCTTTAATAATCAAAAACTGCACAACGTAACACTCATTTTCATCCCTAAAGAGACTCAAAAACCCTCAGTGTACAATCATGATTCAAGAAAGACTCAATTCATTATACTTATTAAGTATGGAAGTGTATATTGTTCCGCAGCTTAATTGTTTTGATAAAATCATTCAATAATTTGTAAAAGCAAAGAGTAGAAAGAAATGTTTTTAATTATAACATGTTAGAGATGAAAGATTTTTCCAAAAATAAAATAATTTGTTCTAATATTTGTTTTCCAATCATTAAATTTTCTTTTATGACACCTTTTCATTTGATCGTTTATTATGAAACCAGCATCAAAACTGAAGTACAAGCCATTTAAAGAAAACTGGTGAAAGGCAGTTTTTCACTGTGGGAGATCAACGGGATTTTACATTGATCATTCAAACAACTAAATTCACTGATGCATTTTCTTTGTTGTAGAATATGTGGGATATTCATTTTATAGAAAACGTGATATATAGTAAAAATCTTAGTACCCCAGATCCACTAAAAATTTTATAATCCAGTTCATCTCATTCCACTAAAATGGCACATGCCACTTTTACTTCCAACTGCTAATATAAAAATTTTTAAAAAACCATTGCCGTTGAGTTGATTCCGACTTATAGCAACCCTATAGGACAGAGTAGAGCTGTCCTATAGCATTTCCAAGGAGCACCTGGTGAATTCAAACTGCTGACCTTTTGGTTAACAGCCAAACTGTTAACCACTTCTCCACCAGGGTTTCCACTAATATTACACCAGCATTTAAAAAGAAGTTACATCATGGATAGCTCGGATATGTCCATACATATGTATATATATAATTTACGTATCCTGTTCGAATGTGTGAGTAAGCAGGGGAGAACGCACCACAGATTATCAGCGTTTAAGGCCCTCACATGCGGTAATCTGGCCCTGCCCCTAGGATTTGGACTCCAGTTTTCTAAATCCCCTCCCCCATTGCCACACAAAGCAGATCAAGAGCATTTGTTAGAAATGCAGACACAACACACAGGTTTCATCTCAGGCTTACCGAACCAGGAACTACTTTTAAACAAAAGCCTCCAAATATTCTTATGCATAAATCAGTATGAAAAGCACCCCTCTACACCACACTTTTTCAACCCCTCTTCCAGTCCAGCAAAGCACAGACTGTAGAGACTAACCTTCTGAGTTCAAATCCTGACTCTTTCACTTATTAGCTGTAAACTTTCCATTTCCATTTGTGAAATCATCACAATGCATCATAACGTTCTCCTGAGTGTTAAGTAAATGTATGGCATGATGTCTAGCCATGAAGTAAATTCAACATCAGTTTTAGCAATCATTATTTTAATATTATTTCCATTTATGATGATCTTAAGAGAAACACAGGAGAAAAGTAAGTTGTCAACTATATACTTCTTTGTATATATGCCTCTGCTTAAGAACATGGATTTTATAAGGTTTTTAAGGCTTCATATAGTGACTCCCCTATGTCTTCAGAGAACAACAAAAACTTCTTGGCTCAACAGAAATGGCCGTTTACTGTCTTGTCTCTGCTTTCTACTCCAGGCTCATCTCTTGAAACAACTCCCACAGAGTTCTGGATTACCCCGAAGGCCAACTAAATATGCTTTAGGATACCCACGAAGCAAGCCATACCTCCACCCTACTCCACACACACACAAAAAAAATTATAAAAATACAGTTCTATGAGTCTAATTGTAATTTTTACAGTCAGAAAAATCTAGGAAGAAGTTATATTAATTTTTTATACTGTAGTTTTGGGTTATTACAAAATATAAAATCTCCAATGTTTCTAGCTGCTATTTCTTTTTCTTGCCTAATTACACCAGCTAGAAAAAAGTAAAATTTCTGTTTAATTATATGCACAGGGGGCATGTTTACAGCCTCTAATAGACTTAGTACTCTGAACTACTTGAAATTCTGGCAAAATATCATATTCTCCCCGCTCTGTGTGTTTTTTACATGCTGCACTCTCAGCCTAAAATGTCCTTTCTCATCTTTAACCAGCGTTAATACTCTCCAGCCAAAGATGACCAAGAACACACTTGGGATTGAACAAGCTGAGCATATCACTAATTGACACAAGGAAGAAATGCATACCGTGGGCAAACATGGAGCATCTAAGTAAGAGAGTGTTAGAAAGGACTTCTAGGACTTCGGCCAGTATTAGGTTGTGGGTAGGATTCAAGGGAGAAAGTATTTGCTCTGGACTGGGTGTTGTTAAGAAGTGGGTGCAAATCTATGATTGGGTGTCTCCAATTAATCCTATCAATAAGAAGAAAAGATGGATCAAGGCAAAATTTATAATTTGTAAACAGACAGCTGTCACTCATATTATCCAGGATAGAAGGATGTTTGGTAATATTTTGTTGTTTGGACAATGTTCCTGCTTTTGTCGATGTTTAGACATACTTCTGGGGTGTTCTTGTTTTTGACTTGATCCATCTGGGCACAGATCTATCAGTACTGTCTGAAGCTGATGTCCTGTGAAATCATTTATGTACAACAGAATACCAAGGTCTAGCTATGAGTGCCAGGCCAATTTCTAGCTGTCAAGGACTAGTTTTCTTACTAGGAAAACTATTCATCACTCAAAAGTCAGGAATGGCTTATATAAGTCCCCCCAACCCCACTTCCACTGAGTTAGGTTTCTGTCCTGAGTGCTCCAACTGTAGCTGTGTGTACCACTTCTGGAGCACGTGTCAATCCAGGCTGTCAATGTTGATTTACTCCTTTGTCTCGCTACTAGATTGGGAGCTCTTTCCGGCCAGATATTTTTTCTGTATTTTCTGGATACCTTGTTTCCCCTCAAGATCTTTTATCCACCCTGTTCTACCTGGCTTTCCACCCAGAAGGCTTCCACATATGGCTACAACAATATGCTCCCATGTTCTTTGGCTTCCTGTTTGATTTCATTGGGAACCCTGACAAGAGATGGGAGGGTAGAAGTGAAGGCAAGGCAAGGTATTATTCCCCTGGCACCTTTCTTGCAAGGTTGCCTCAGGATGAATGCATCACTCCTTCCTCCTTCAAATGGAACATTTCTATAAGATTCTTTCTTGTTAGATTTGAATAAATATTCTCTATCCTCTTCCCTTCAGATCCAGGGATAATAACAGCAACTCTGCTCTTACTAGCCCAACCAAAAAACAAACCAAACCAAACCCATTGCTGTGGAGTTGATTCCGACTCATAGCAACCCTATAGGACAGAGTAGAACTGCCCCATAGAATTTCCAAGGAGCACCTGGTGGATCTGAACTGCTGACATTTTGGTTAGCAGCCACAGCACTTAACCACTATGCCACCAGGGTTTCCAAGATACTGCAATACCTCTTGGGGAACTCTATACCTGCCTTGTAAATAAGTCCTCTTCCAATTAACTTTGTTTCAGTGTGCCTTCTCTTTCCTGTCGTGATTGTGACCCATCCTCTGAGTCTCCATTTGGTTATGTGTCTACTCTGTGTCAGACATGATTCTAATTGCTGAGAATACAGCAGTAAAGAGACAAAGACCCTTACTTCATGAATTTGTATTCTGGACCTTGCCCCATGTCTAGTGCTCATTTGAACAAATAGATGTATTTACCCCTAATAGTAAATCTTTTCCCTGTATTCTGTATTAAGAGTGCTATCCAAGTGAATGGAAAAGAGACTGTTAGTTACATAGGGCAGATACTCCTAAGAGGACTAGGGATAGGGTGGGAAATAAGCCACCCAAGGGAAATATTCCTGGAACCAGTGGTTTGAGGTCCCCATGGAAGGGTGCTGTAAGTTGAAACAAAAAACTATAATTACTTCAATCAAAATCCACTTGTTATAGGTTGAATAGTGTCCTCCAAAAAGATATGTTGAATTCCTAAACCCTATACCCATGAATGTGACCTTGTCTAAGGAAATAGGGTTTTTTGCATTTGTTTTCCTATGGTTAGCAGTTAAATTAAATGAGGTCACAATGGGAGTAGAGTGGGTCCTAGTTCTAATCCCTTCTGAGTGGAGTATTATAAAAGGAGAGAACAGGCACTAGGACAGGTCACACACAAGGGAAGATTCCATATGAGGGTCTGTCTATAACCCAAGGAATGCCAAAAAAACCTCCAGCGCCTCCAGAAGCTAAAAGGGAAGTGGAATGATCTTCCTCTAGAGCCGACAGAGAGAGAGAGCACAGCCCGGAATTTGGACTTCAGGCCCTTTTGTTCTTTAAAGCCACCATGTTGTTGTGTTTTGTTACGCCAGCCCTAGGAAACTAAGACACTTATCTAATGAATTCAGAAATATTTCACCTGAGTAAGATTTCTGAAATGAACACAGAAAGGTGGCTTTAGACCCAATGACTGCAGAGCACAACTCCTACCATCCTCCCAAGAATTATCCCCCATACAAATGTCCTAGTTCGCTTTTTCAAGACACAATTTGTAGAAAGAAAGCAGTCACATTTCTTCACACAAGAGGCAGATGGATTAAGCTAAATGCATTATTAGTGACATAGATCACTTAAAACTCTGAACTCGAATGCCTTGCAAAACCATATTTCCACATCTGTCTACAATTTCAACAAAATACTACCCATACCTAGAAGCTAAGGAAGGCTATCACATCCTTTCTCCCACCTGTCCTTTAAAATAAAGTCAGATTTGCTGCAAGCAAGCAGAGATTCTACATTTAAAACCATCTATCGTTGGAGGAGGACAGCATAGCCATCTGCAGCAGAGGATGGTGGGTATTAGCAGTAAGATGATTTAATTATTTCTCAATGCCAACAGAGGCTTCACCTGATCGTTCTCCAGCTGTTCCCTATTAAAATAAATTAAACACGTTTAAAAGAGCTGGTAAACAGGGTAATAATGATTTTCTAATGCTCTCACATCTTAATAGTCAACTTTGTACAGAGTTGTTTGGGGTATAAATAAAGCAGGAACCACTTTGAGATATTCCACGTTATATTGGTTCAATAATGGGGAAAAGCCTCTTTGAGAATGATAATGTTTAGCTCCCTGTTTTATGTAAGGTAATACAAAACTGACACAAAATAGCTACATTCTGTCTTCTAAAAACATCTGAAAGCAACCTGAGAAGTAGTTTAAACATAGAAGAAAATATTCTTTGACAGTTACAAGACGGGGGAGGGAGAGAGGGAGACAGGTATTCACTAATCAGACAGCAGATAAGAACTACTTTAGGTGAAGGGAAAGACAACACAGAAAACAGGCAAGGTCAGCACAACTGAACTCAACCAGAAACAAAGAAGTTTCCTGAATAAACTGAATGCTTCGAAGGACAGTGTAGCAAGGGTGGGATTTTGGGGACAGCTAAGTCAGCTGGCATAATAAAATCTATTTAGAAAGCATTCTGCATCCCACTTTGGAGAGTTGCATCTGGGGTCTTAAATGCTAGCAAGTGGCCATTTTAGATGCATCAATTGGTCTCAACTCACCTGGACCAAAGGAGAATGAAGAACACCAAAGACACAAGGTAATTATGAGCCCAAGAGACAGAAAGGGCCACATAAACCAGAGACTACATCAGCCTGAGACCAGAAGAACTAGACGGTGCCCGGCTACAACCGATGACTGCCCTGGCAGGGAACACAACAGAGAACCCCTGAGGGAGCAGGAGAGCAGTGGAATGCAGACCCCAAATTCTGTAAAAAGACCAGACTTAATGGTCTGACTGAGACTAGAAGGACCCTGGTGGTCACAGCCCCCAGACCTTCTGTTAGCCCAAGACAGGAACCACTCCCAAAGCCAACTCTTCAGACAGTGATTGGACTGGACAATGGGATAGAAAAAGATGCTCGTGAAGAATGAGCTTCCTGGATCAAGTAGACACTGGAGACTATGTTGGCATCTCCTATCTGGAGGGGAGATGAGAGGGCAGAGGGGGTTAGAGGCTGGCAGAATGGACACAAAAAAAGAGAGTGGGGGGAAGGAGCAGACTGTCTCACTAGGGGGAGAGCAATTAGGAGTATATAGCAAGGTATATATAAATTTTTGTGTGAGAGACTGACTTGGATTTGTAAACTTTCATTTAAAGCACAATAAATTTTTTTTTAAACAAAAGATTAAAAAAATCTGAAAGCAAAATGAAAATATATTCAAAAAAGAAGAAAGTCTTGGGATATTTAGGGATCTCAGATTCTCTTCCAAATATCATCTCTGTGGTTAGTGTATGAAATAGAGGTGGATTCCACGTATTCCTAAGGAAGGTATAGAGGGAAAAGTAAGAAATAAAATAAAACTAATAAAAACCTGGGTGTTTTTTAAGTCTATCAGCGAACTATCCCCTTTGCCGTCAAGTCAGTTCTGACTCATAGCGACCCTACAGGACAGAGTAGAACTGCCCCACAAAGTTTCCAAGGAGTGCCTGGTGGATTTGAACTGCTGGCCTTTTGGTTAATAGCCATAGCACTTAACCACTATACCACCAGGGTTTCCCAGTGAACTATAGTTCATACTAAAAGATTTAGCTCAGCAAGCACAGAAGTGGATTGAACAGCAACCTAAATGTCCAGCAATGCAGACATTTAAAAAACAAAATATAATGGCAGAACATTAGAGAATAAATAATAAGTTTTTAAAACAAAAGGGTGGGCAAAAACTAGATAAATATTTAAACCTACATGATTATTCCGAACTTGCCTGCTCCTGTACGAACAATAGTGGAAAGAGACATGATAAAAGTCCCTAAAGCTAATTATATTTTAAAATTATCTTTCATTTACTTGAAGGAAGTCAGATAATCAAATAATACCATGCTGCATTAAAAATTTTGTTTAGGATCCCAGTGCCCAAAAGGCTATTAAGAAAACATGTAAGAGAAATAAAATGCTACTTTATAGCTATATAAAAAAAAAAAAAAAAAAAACATTTTCCTGTCACTTTAGCTGCTGTATTTTGTTTTACATTCAAGGATTTTTTGGCACACAGTTACCTTAAATTTTGCAAACCGGTATGTCAGCTCCAATATGACCCTGGTATATTCTTTCCATATTATGCCTTTGAGTTATAGTTTTTTCCCTTGGTTATGATTTTCTGCAATTTTTTTTTTGTGTGTGTGTGTGATTTTCTGTGGCTCTGATTTTCAGATCTGAACTCTCTTTTCAGTGGGATAATCAAGATAATGAAGGCTCTTTATTCTAATATCCATAAGCTATGATTTGTGCTATAATTTTGTGATAGATTTGTTTTCTTTCCTGTTTTAAAATTATCTTTCTCAATCAGTATATTCTTTTCCTGAAATTAGTCAATTAATTGATACTTATTGAGTTAGACAATGTGCAAGGTAAGTATTTCTGGGGGGTTAGAAAAAAGAAACAGACATCAAGGACTTGACAATCTATTTAAGAAAGGGCTCAGGTACATGAAAGGCTCACCAAGAATACAAACTAGCAAATGGTAACTGCTGAGGAAATAAATCAATAATCAAGTGCTATGGATTCTCAGGTAAGTTGTAACCGAAATGAGCTGGCAGGTGGAGGGGGGCGGGGGTTAAAAAAAAAAGTATCAAATGGTTTCTTTTATGCAGAAAAAAAATATGGGCAAGAAAGTTTGGAGTTGAGTGATGATACTGGAAAGCTATGTCAATCAGAAAGCATTTCATGGCAGTGAGGAGAGCTATTTGGCTATAGCGAACTACTTCAAGACAGCAGTGGGAAAGGAGGCCAGAAACATGGGCAGGAGGCCAGTCAGTCTGCAACTGCCAGAGAAAGACAGTACAATGAAGGTCAGAGGCTCTGAGACCAGACAGTTGTCCTTTACAGTTCTGGTTCTGCCACCCACTAGCCCGTTTCCTCATCTGAAAAATGGAGATGATATTAGTAACTGCCTCAGAGAATTCCTATTCATGCTAAATGGGAACACTCCTTTCAGCATGCTTAGCACTTATTGACAGATCAAAAAAAAAAATGAATTCTTATTATCAGCCATACTGAGGGGTCTAGGTCTTGTGTTGTCAGTGAAGTGGGGGTCTTAGCGTAGAGAGATGTGATGATTCACTGTCTGGGAAACAGCACTCATCACCCTGTCAGAGAGAGGAGGCCTCTTTTTCACGCCCCCTTTGTGGAGCCTTCTCAATGCACCTTAAAGTCAGTCCAACAACACGAATTTGAACTAGCTTCCACTTACCCAGATACGTCATTCTGTTATACTCCAGTGTCTCTAGCACTAAGCCCCTCACCTCTGTACTCAGCTATCAATTCTCAATGATGCTACAGGACCAGCTCTCCTATCTGCTGAGCCTCACAGCACAGTGAATACGAACATAAGGCTGAGAAGGACCTGAACTCAAATCCTTACTATATGTATTACCCAGAAAAATGTATTCTCTCTTAGCCTCACTTTTCTCATTTGTACAAATGGAAATAATAAAACCAACTTGTATATGCTCTTATGAGGCTTGTATGAGATAACCAAAGCGAAAGTAACTCACATAGTAACTAACAGAGTTGGGCGCACAGCGGGCACACTACAAACACAACCACACTAGTGAGATGTTCACCACCTGCTTACGTGCCAGGCGCTGGGCACAATCTAGTTCAATCATCATAACCACCCTATGAGAGAGGTGCTATTATTTTTCTCATTTTACATATAAGGAAACTGAGGTTTAGAAAGGTTAAGAGGGAGACATTATTTAGGAAACACTGAGCTTCTGTTAATGGTGATAGAAAACTTGGCAATGAGGTTGGTGATGGTTGCACTACATGATTAACGTAATTGATGTCATTAAATTGTACAGGTATTGGAAAATCTGGTGGTGTAGTGGTCAAGTGCTATGGCTGCTAACCAAAAGGTCGACAGTTCGAATCCACCAGGTGCTCCTTGGAAACTCTATTAAATTAGCAAATGTGTTATATATATTTTCACAATAATAAAAAAATAATAAATTTTTCAAAAAGTTAGGTTACCCAAAATCACAGATGTTGTGGTTGGCAGAGCTGGATCTCAACAAGGCAGCCGGACTTCAGAGACACTACACCATCCTCTTCTCCATCTTCTCAGAACCACAAGAGGGTGAATCAATTGGCCAGTGTCAGCTCTCCCAGTCCCAGGTCCTCACTGAATCACCCATGAGAACTTCTTTGGTTGACATAAGAAGGAAACTGTGTTCTCTAGGAAGTCACTTACTTATTATACTACATTTTCCCCTTGCTAGTGGAGATTTTAGTGGAGAAGCCACAAGAGTAAGGATGAGGTTCCAGCTGTTCACAACTCAGGCCTCTTTTCCCTCCATTTTGGTCAAAATAAGCATCTTCTGAACACATTCTGCCTTCTCTGAGCTAGGACCTGACAAAATTTGCCATCAGTCTGGCTTAATTCCTAGGTGTGAGCCTGAATTTCTTATGAGCTACTTCTCCATTCAAACCCTCACTCTTTATCAGTCTTTCCTTCAGTTTCTGTGCCAACAGTCATTTTCTGTACTCAGTGCCTCCTGCTTTTCTTCACCTGTTTCAATATTGCTCTGCTCTCAGTATTGTTTATCTTGATGAGCTTCTCATTTCTTTGCTTTAACAACACAAGCCCTATTTTTATGGCAGTTTCCACAGAACATTAACGTGCCTGAAACTTTCTTTCTTTTCTTTGAAAAGATATATCCAGGCCTTTACTGGGGAAAATAAACATAACTTACTTCTGAGAATAAGGCTCAAGTCTCTACCTTTTTATAGTATAGTGATCAACTATTCCCTTTCATTTTCTTAAGTATATATACAATGCATCCTAAAATACATGTTGAAACATCTTGTCCCTCACCAAGCGGCCATCAGCTGTCTGTTTAAACTATGATGCATTCCTTTCTGATCCGGGGTGACATTCTGTCACTTTACTCTTCCACGTGCCTCATGTACTTTGGGAGAGAGAAAGTATGATGCCAATAGGGATGATTTATTTCTTCAGACACACCCAGCTGAGTCAGCCTCTCTCTAAAAAGGCCACATGCTATTACTGACCTAAAGAAGAGTTGGCATGATCTGAGTTTGGCACGTGGTTTAGGAGACACAGCATATTTTCATATACATGAACCTCTAGCCCGAACCTAGGGAGTTTCCCTGGCATTTTCCAAGTCTTCCTTTGTGCTGCCTTGTAAGCAGATGAGTGACATGCTGGAAGATCATAAGTTATTTTGAGAGTTCTACAAACCAACTGGGCATCCCTGGGTGGCACAGGTAAGCACTCATCTACTAACTGAAAGACTGGTGGTTCAAACCATCTGAGGCACCTCAGAAGAAAGGCCTGGCAATTTACTTCCAAAAAGGTCACAGCCATTGAAAGCCCTGTGGAGCGCAGTTCTATTCGGAAGAACATGGGGTCTCCATGAGTTGAAATCAACTCCACACCAACTGATTCTGATTAAAAATCAAATGGGTGGAAAAAAAAAGTATTTTATGACTCTCACAATGTAAATAGCTAAAGAATTAATCCTTGGGAATGTAACAAAAATTAATTCTACTTATGTTGGATTGCCACTAGCAATTTTTTTATGAAAAAGTTTATTTAACTTTATTTTGCTTTCATTTTAGTGGTTGGTAATTTAGGTTTCCATTTTGATTTGTTTTGCATTTTACAACTGAAACAGTTATAATAGATGTACCTAGCAGTCACAGATCCTTCTGCCTCAGGGCATTTAATGGTTTAGTTACAACCACTTTAAGCTGCACTGTGATTATGGAGATTACCTGGGACCTCTAGGGTTATTTCAATTCTGTATAAACATTTTCAGAACATAATTTGGTGGATCTGTTTATGTGAGTTTGGCTTCTGTCACAAGCATCAGCCTATTCTCGGCCAATTAAAAATGTATAATAGTTAAATAACCAATCATATCACAGCTTCAATGTCATCAAATGCACAACTAAGCTGAGCCTGGGTTAGCTGGGCAAAGGTAAAGTCCCTGACAGCCATCTAAGATACAACTATTGGTCTCTACTCATCAGGAGTGAAAAAACAAAGAAGGAAACCAAAGTCTCAGAGAAGAAACTAGTTTACAGGGCTAATATCCTACAGGAGCCACAGCTTTGTCTACCCTGGTACCAGAAGAACTAGATGGTGCCCCGCTACCACTACCAACTGCCACAAAAGATGAACCCTGATAGAATGGGAGAAAAGTGTAAAACAGACCTCAAATTCTTAAAAAGTTCAGACCTATTGGACCAATTGAGACAGAACTTCCTGAGACTATTAGCCTGCGATATTCTTTAAAAACCTTGAACTGAAACTATCCCGATGTCACCGCTTAGTGAAATAACAAATTGGCTCATAGAATAAAAAATATCACCCGTGAGTACTGTGCAACTTTAAAAAATCATCCATATAAGACCCAAAAATCTACAATTGCTCTAAAGCAAACATGAGAAGAAAAGGGACAGGGAAACAAGGGTATTGTAAACATAACAACCATAACAGAGTTAAAGAGAATGTTGAAATATTGTGAAAAGTGTAACTAATGACACTGAACAATTTGTATAGAAATTGTCAAGTGGGAACCTAATTTTCTAAGTAAGCTTTCATTGAAATTACAACAAAATATTATTTAACAAAAGAAGAAACCAAAGTTTAGAGACCTGAGAAACTCCAACATTTAGCAGTCAGGCTGAGGTGTGATAGCAGTCGGCCTCTAACATGGCCTCCAGTGATCTTCATCTCTCATTATCCATGCCTTTGGTGTATTCCCCTCCCACAATGAATCAGCATGTGTGACCAATCGAATACTGCAGAAGTGATGATGTGTGACTTCCAAGGCTGGGTCATAGAAGAAATTGCAAGATTCACCTAGCTGTATTTGTTCACTCAAGTGAAAGCCAGATGCCATGCTCTGAAGACACTCAAGCAGTACCAGACACCTAGTTAAGCCCCCAGATGACTGTAGCTCCAGCCGACATTTGACCTCAACCTCATGAGTCTCCCAACTACTCCAAAATTCTAGGCGCAACTCTTTGCACTTGCAGTTCCCAGTGGCATGGTGGCCAAGAGATGAACAAAGGTCATCTGGTGATCAAGTGTTAGGAATCCCGACAAGGCAAAATCTAGGAAATTCTCCCATGCCATCCTTGGAAGAAGATGCTGAAAGAGATTAGAAGTTTAGGAATAAGTTTAAAGACTCTGAGACTCTTGTAATCTCAGTGCCACTTGGGAAATAACTTCCGACTCTGAGTCAATTATTAAGAATTAAGGGCTCCTCCAGGATAGATCTCTATGGGTAATCTGAGATCAAAGTAACTAGGTCTTATAATACCTTACAGATTTAAAAGAACAAGAAAGGGTAAAACTTGGGGAGTCCTAGATTGTATTTTCTTCTACCTCCAAACAATTCTCTATGATGAAACTGATTGCATGACCTGATTAGCCAGAGGTTTAAGCAAGTTTGCTGGATAATTTAGAAAAGACAGACATGGTCTCAGAAAAGCAGCCTACGAATGGATGTCCATAGACCAAACTCACCATAGCTATTGCCCCTGAGAAAAGAGGAAGGAAATAGGATTTTTTTTTTTTTTTTTTAATGTAGTTAAGGGAAATTTTAGATGTACCTGTAATGTTTCATTTCCTGAGGGATCTGGAAGAATGTCCAAATGTTCAACGTTATTCTTTAGGGGTAGTTGGAATGCGGGTGTTTGTTTTATTTTTCTTCATACATTTTTCTAATTTTTTAAAACTTTTCAGAAAACAAAACAACAGGAAAAGCAGCCTGTGAAGGAATTACTTAACAAAAAAAAAAAAAAAAAAAAACTTGAAGGAATAGTGTGTTGTAGATAAGAAATTAAAAAGACATAATAAGTAAGATTATAGGACATTTCAAATAAGAAGCATTTACTAGCCCGCATTTAATGTTTTCTTTTATTTAAATTAACCGCTTTACTTTTTTCCCCCAAAACACTAATGACTCACTAGTGCACAACCATGACCAAGTACAATGAAACATCACTTTTGCATGCCCACAGCAAATGCTTGCACAGACATACATTTACTTTGAAAAGTTCCAGCCAAAAGCCCGGAAAGCAATACAACCTCGCAAAGAAAATCCATCCCCCAGAAATGTTAGACACAAAGATATTTCACTGTGGAACAGAGCCATCTAACATAAAATCCATCATATATAATAATCAGGGCCCAGGTTTTCATTCTATCAGTGAGCTGCCTGTCACTTTATACAGCCCTTCAAAACTATATGAGAGGGCTGCATAAAGATGGAGTGTGACACATTTCATATCTTGCTTCAAAGTGCCGAAGGTCCTTCTGAAAAGTGCTGAGCTGAAGGCTCTGGACAGTGAAATCTCACTTATCTCCAGTATGATGATGACGTGGCTAAGAGCAGAGCAAATTATCAGTGCCCAATAGGTATAAAATGGAGGCTAAAGCCACTAAGGACCCCCAGGATATGAAGAAAAATAGATTAGAGCAATGCCCTCCCTGTCTGCTGAATGTCTCCAACTGTCTAAGAAGAGGGGCTCAACCTCTAGAAGCTGGAGAAGCCTACATAGTGGAATCAGACGGATCTGGGTTTAAATTTTGTTCTTCTACTTTCTAATTGTGTGTTGCTATGCAAAATATGCAACCTTCCTGAGCCTTCCCTTTCATATGTGTAAGTGTGGCAGGAAAATCTACTTTATGGGACACAATGATGGCTAAAGGTACTAATCTCCTGGTTAGTAGTAGGCACTCCATGGAATTTCCCTTTGCCCTCCCAATGGCAGCAAGGTCATTAAAAATTGATCCAAAACTCTGAAGAAATTGAAAAATATCAATGATTGATGCATTAAACAGGAAGCTCATCTGATACTCTATCCCCTATGCCCAACTTACAGAGAAACTAGTCAACTCCATGAGGATTATAATAATAAAAACATTATCAATGAATATTTATTGAATGCTTATGCTAAACTATTTCTATACTTTGTCTCATTTAAACCTTACAACTACCTTATGAGGTTGGTATTACCATTATTCCCATTTTGGGGGTGAAGAAATGACCCAAGTTCATACTACCACTAATTGATAAAGCTGCGATTTGAACCCAGTCCTTCAGACTACAGAGGGAGGCCCTGAGTCTAATCATTAGGATATACTGCCATTCATTCCATTATTATTAAAAAATAAGCAAGGAAGGAAATTTCAGAGCCACTTTTCAGGAAAAATACACCAGTACAGCCCTTCAAGTCATTATGTAATTTTCCTTATGTGAAAATGAAACTGTTTCCTACTATGCAAACCTTAATTCTAAGAGCTTTGATACTGTAGGCTTTGTCATACATAATCTTGATCAAAATGAATTCTTGTCAGTTAATAGCTGCAGTCAGACGTCGAGTACACTTGCGACATCGCTTAAGAAAACACAGTTAACATTAGGTTGCAGAGTTTCCTTATGATCAAGCCAGAAAAATATATTTATCTTGTGTCTGTTTATTTTCTTTGCCAAATAAATACGCAATCATCTCCTCTAGTGCAAAGTTTACCAGTTGCCTGGATGCAACAAGCATGAATTAAATTCCATGAAAAAACACATCATTAGTTAAGTTTTGTGTATCAGCCAGGTACACAGGAATAAACCAGATGAAAGTGTATTTAATAAATGGCCTTTATTTTTAATTTTCACTGACACAACCACTAATGAAACTTACTTTCTCTTCTGTCCCCTATTCTCCAAGGGAATTCAGATGTATCTTTATCAACAAAAACTAGCTGCTGTTTTCACTATTATAAGAACATTATCAAATTGGATATAACAAACTTTGAAAATGAGGTTATGAATTTTTAATGCATTATAATAACAAGACAACAAGAGATTAATTCCAATATATTCATTTTATTTCCCATTACCAATTTTGTGGGAACACATTTCACTTCTTCCAACCAAAGTTCAAAATCTCACTGGCTAGTAGACAGCTCTCATTTTAGCCAACTAAACTCAACTGTTAGAAATGGTGGCATAGTGGTTAAGAGGTACAGCTGCTAACCAAAAGATCGGCAGTTCATATCCACCAGGTGCTCCTTGGAAACCCTATGGAGCAGTTCTACTTTGTCCTATAGGGTCACTATGAGTTGGAATCGACTCAACAGCAATGGGTAACAGGTAGGAATAAAATTACAAACTTAGCATATTGAATAACTAATAAGAAAGTTTCCATTAATTTTTATGGTTTCTTGGAGGAAAATAATCTGTTATGGATTGAATTGTGTCCCCCAAAAATGTGTATCAACTTGGTTAAGCCATGATTCCCAGTATTGTGTGGCTGTCCACCACTTTGTGATCTGATGTGATTATCCTATGTGTTGTAAATCCTAACCTCTATGATGTTAATGAGTAGAATTAGAGGCAGTTATGTTAATGAGGCAGAACCCAATCTACAGGATTAGGTTGTATCTTGAGTCAATCTCTTTTGAGATACAAAAGAGAGAATGCAACGGAGAGGAGGGGGACCTCATGCCACCAAGAATGAAGAACCAGGAAGGGTGCGCATCATTTGGACCCAGGGTTCCTGTGCTGAGAAGTTGCTAGACTAGGGGAAGATTGATCACAAAGACCGTCCCCCAGTGCTGACAGAGAGAAAAAGCCTTCAACTAGTCCTGGCATCCTGAATTTGGACTTCAAGCCTTCTAGATGGAAACCCTGGTGGCAAAATGGTTAAGAGCTACAGCTGCTAATCAAAAGGTCAGCAGTTCGAATCCACCAGGTGCTCCTTAGAAACCATATGGGGCTGTTCTACCCTGTCCTACAGGGTCACTATGAGTCAGAATGGACTCAACCGCAATGAATTTGGTTCTTTGGTTTAGCCTTCTGGACTGCGAGACAGTAAATTTCTCTTTGTTAAAACCATTCACTTGTGGTATTTCTGTTATAGCAACACTAGATAAAAAAGACAGAATTTAAATCAAAGATGAACATGCGACTATATTTGTTGCTCTTCTGGATGTAATGTTAATCATTACACTGTTGTGAAGCTGGGATGGAGCTCCCCTGGCATTTCCCTCAACTTCCTCTATTACAGGGCTCCTGCCTACCATCTTCATCTCTACTACTCATATCCTGACCTGTTTGTAGTTACATACACATACATTTTGCAGTATCTCTGTGCTGCTGCTCATGTTGTGCTTTCTGCCTTTTACCATCTTTCCTATCTTTCCCAACCCTCCAGCTGAGCTTCCCAAGTTGGGCAAGATATTCATTATGTTTTATTTTTTTGACTCCCCTACTAGAGTATACCATTTCATTTTGCTTGGATCCACAATCAATGCCCACGGAAACAGCAGTCAAGAAATCAAACGATGCATTGCATTGGGCAAATCTGCTGCAAAAGACCTCTTTAAAGTGTTGAAAAGCAAAGATGTCACCTTGAAGACTAAGGTGCACCCGACCCAAGCCATGGTGTTTTCTATCACCTCATATTCATACAAAAGCTGGACAATGAATAAGGAAGACTGAAGAACTGATGCCTTTGAATCATGGTGTTGGTGAAGAATATTGAATATACCATGGACTGCCAAAACAGTGAACAAATCCATCTTGGAAGAAGTACAGCCAGAGTGCCCCTTAAAAGCACAGATGGTGAGACTATGTTTCACATACCTTGGGCATGTTATCAAAAGGGATCAGTCCCTAGAGAAGGACATCACGCTTGGTAGAGTGTCACTGGAAAAGAGGGAGACCCTCAATGAAATAAATTGACACAGCAGCTGCAAGAAGGGACTCAAGCATAACAATGACTGTGAAGATAGCACAGGACCGGGCATTTCATTCTGTTGTACCTAGGGTCACTATGAGTTGGAACCGACTCGATGGCACCTAACAACAACAACAACACTAGAGTATAAGCAGACATCTAACCCATTCTGTTGTAATCAGTTACTAGAAAAGGACATTATGTTTTGTAGAGTACCGATGAAAACAAGGGAAACCCTCAGTGAAATGGATTGACACAACAGCCGCAGCAACGGATTCAAACATACCAATGATTATGAAGATGCAGTAGGACCAGGCAATGTTTCCTTCTATTATACATGAAGTCACTATGAGTCAGAGCCAACTGGCAACTAACAACAACAACCCATGCTAGGCCAATCAGTCTCTTTTATGAGAACCTGGAATCAAGACACAATAATTCTGGTTCATCTCTTTTACAGACTGAAACTGAAAGGCTATGTGAAGCTGGGATGGAGGCAACCCTGCACTCATGAAATTAGGAAAAGCCAGTCTTTGAAGAGAGGCAAAAAGAAAGATAACATGGATACAAGCACAGAAAAGAAGCCACAATGCCCTGAAGAGCCAAAAAATAAATCAGTTTTGACCTTACCATTTCCTGTGTTCTGAAAACAGGCTTCTGTGAGATTCTCGTGTATTCTCCCTATAAAGTCTCCATTTGCTTAAACAATTGTGAAAGCATTCCTGTTTCTAAAAATAATCCTTTAGGCATACGTATACGGTAAGTAATGTATATATGTATATAAACTAAACTAATCAATGGACTGTCTTTTAATGGCAGTGCAAGATTCCCTCTCGGTCCCCAGTGCCCAGCAGAGCCTCCAACTTTGCACCACCCACTGAAAGAGTAAACCAAACCAAACCCATTGCTGTCGAGTCAATGCCGACTCATAACACTCCAATAGGACAGAACAGAACTGCCCCATAGGGTTTTTAAGGAGCGGCTGGTGGATTCAAACTGCCAACCTTTTGGTTTGTAGCCAAGCTCTAGACCAGTGCACCACCACGGCTCCAATGAAAGAATACTAAGTTTTAAAAGAAAAATGTCAGTAGTTTGATGGTATTGTAGAGATAGAAGGTCCTTACAGGGTATTCAATAACTTCAACCTCTCCCAATTTCCACCATTTTAAAGATGAGAAAATGGAGCCCCAGAAAGGTGAATAACTGGCCCAAGGTCATATAACACATCAGACTCAGAATAGAGCCCAGATTTCCCATCAGATAAGCCATTTCTCCTCTCCTACCTAACATGTTTTCCTATGTCTTTGACTCGAGCACAACCAGAGAAATAGCTGCGCTGCGACATTAGTTTTCAGAAGACCAAAACCAATAAGTGGTTCTACAGCCTTCAGGTTTTTCAAAAGTAGCAATGAGGATCAACGATAAAAGTTCAGATCTTAAGACATACTGTTCTCTTAATCATCAACCATGATCACTCATTTATCTTTATTTTAAAGAAAGACCGGGGGGGCTCTCAATTTCAGCTTTGTTGGGTGTTTGTACATCATTTAGAGCTATAAATTATGTGACTTGATAAAGAATCATCAGAGGAAAACAAACTGCATTGAGACAATCTCTCATTCTTTGCATAAAAACCAAACATATAGCTATGAAATTAAATAAAATATTTTTAACCAAAAACATATTTATTCCCCATATTTGTAGTAAAGATCATACTTCCTTTCACAGTCAGTCACAAATAAAAAATTACTTAAAACTAAATGCAAAGTATAAGAAAAATCTGATAAAAACTGTTACATAAAGCTATATTAATCAATTACTAAAATATATTGATTATTCATTAGAGGGAAAGGGATGTCCAGTCCTTAACCTCAAACACAAGCATTATCCTTCCATTCATTCAACTCTGCATGGCTGTTCAGGGAGTTTTTACTTTCATTTTCAAAATATGATAAATTAGTTGCCTCCATCTCCAAGAAATCCAGATTTATGTTCTCTTTAAATACTTACCAATACTTCTGGAGGTTAAATCCATAAGCGCAACTCATTAATGTCAGTCCTCTCATGGAAACTGCTGCTTACGGTGATTTCAAAATCAATATATATTTTCTAGCTTATATGTAAATAATGATGACCATGGTTTGCAAAATACAAACAGTATTAATATTTTTTAACTCTACATGCAGAAAACATTTTTATATGAAAATAAAGTTTGTCTATCTAAAAATCAGTAAACTGTATTTCTTATACTTCAACCTAATGATTTGTTTATTTAACTAATGCTGCTTTATTCAGTAGAGATTCTTAAAACGTCAAAAGGATATTTTTTGAAAGCTGCTAGTTGCAGAAAAATAAAGAAAAAACACACGCATTTTTTCCCAATCAATTTATAATGAGTGTAACGCTCATCAGTTAAATAAATATATCCTCCCGTTAGGAATTTAGCATTAACTCAGGCATTCTATGAACATTCTGAATACTGATGGACTTCACAACATTACTCCAAAATACTTTTTATTGTTTTTGTTTTTATTTTTGTTCCTTTCAAAATATTATAAGCTCAAAAACAGAGATCAAATAACTTATACTGTGAACCTGTCAAACCAAGGCTATATCATTTTCCCTAATTAATCCAAAAGAAAAAGAGGGGACATTGCATTAAAAAAAAAAAAAAAAAAAAGGTTCTCAACAATAACTGAACACTAAGGTTGGCATAAAATAGACATGGGGAATTGCTACAGTGCCACTTATTAGCTGCCTTTATGTATCAGGCTTTTTTAAGCCTTTTCATGTATTATCTCATTTATTCTTCACAACAACCCAATAGGGTAGGTATTAGTATTTTTATCATTTTACACATGAAGAACCTGAGGCACAGAGAGTTTAAAAAATTTGCCAAAGATTATACAGCTGAAAAATGGACAGATTAAGAATCCAGGCACTCTGAAATGAGTGCATGCACTTAAGCACTCTGTATATTGCCTACTTCATAGGCTTTTTATATGAAGTAAAGTCTTAAAATATATATAAAACAATTAGCATAGGTCACAACTTTCAGTAAGTACCCAATCCACAGTAACAACGGTGGTCTCCATATAGTTATCATATTGATAATCATGATCATGAATTATGATGCTTATTACTGGATTATAAAATAATTTTTTATATTTATAATTCTATTTTCTTTCTGCCGAAAAAAAATTGGCCCTCTAAACTCTTCATTACATATCTTATGTTTCAAGCATGTGTATTTCTGGGATTCTGTCACAAGCATTCTACAAAACATAGTATCACTCAGTGTTCAAAGTATGTGACATACAATTCTCAGAAAGAAATTGGAATTTTTATTACGTACTTTGGCACCACGAGAAGTTGCTGCCTAGGCTAGAATTGGCTTCTCATAAAAGAACTATCGATATATCCTCTGAGTTTTTACAACATGAAAATAAACTGAGATAGCTTTTATTACAATCACAACCTTTCAGCAGACTACTTTAAAAAGAAGAAGAGATGGAGGGAGGGAGAGAAGGAGAGGGAGAGGGAGCTAGAGAGAGGGAGAGAAGCCTGGACACTAGCAGAGGAAACGACATAGCACAAAGACTTGTGTTTTGCAGAAGAATGGATAGATGTTTAGTCATCCCGAAATCATAGCTCATACCCAGAGATTGAGAATTCTATATGGTGACTGTTTATAGCTCATGGAAAAGCTTGAGACCTGGGATACTCTGCCAAGAAGCTGTTATGACAATGACTGAATTGCATGTCAACCAGAAATGCGTACATTCCAATTTATTTCCCTGATGCCTAAATTTGATTATTTTTCATGGAGAGGAAAAAAATTATCTTCCACTGACTAAAATTCATATGGATGATCAAAAATTGCCAAGCGCTAGCACCCAATGAGCACTAAGCAAAATGAACCAAGGATAAGCCGTAGCTAGACACCCTACCAAATGCTATCCACAAATTAAAAAAAAAAAAAAATTGTCTCCTTAGTATGTGATTTATTTGGAAGAAGCTTTTAGTGCTAATTTCTGAATGAAGCCAAGAAATATTTTATTGAAATGAACCATTTTAGTGTTGAGCTCAGTTCAAGTACCACCACAGCTTGCAATAAGCTTTCAGACGAACACATCAACATAATTCTTGTTTTACCACATAGTCGGGAACCTCAATTAGAAGGAATAACAACATTCTCTACGAGAAGTTAGGAAATACTGATTAAAAAAAAAAAATTATAAGAAAGCCTCTCTCAAGCCCTCTGTATTTCATTAAAAAGGAATTTGAGAGTTTTGCTTGGATAAATAAACCACCCAGATAATAATAAAGTAGAAGTCTTTAGGACAAGACCCTCTTCCCGAACAATACTCCCCCAAGGAAGATGGTTCCTAATTAAGAAAACTAGCAGTACCAGTTATGCAGTTTTTTTTTATAAATTTCCAAATGGTCCCCGTCATTTCTGTTCCTCTTGTCACAAAGTGAGGTCATCCTGACATGTTCTTTAGTTAAATATTTCCTTCCCTAGTTAAGGACATTTGCCTGGAGATCAGTAATTACCCAGCTTCCTCTCTAATGCCTTAACACGCACCAAGAATGTCTGTAACTTGTTGTTGTTACTAGGTGCTGTCGAGTCAGTTCTGACTCATAACAACCCTATGCACCACATAAAGAAACTCTGCCCGGTCCTGTGCCATGCTCACAATCGTTGTTATGCTTGAGCCCATTGTTGCAGCCACTGTGTCAGTCCATCTCATTGAGGGTCTTCCTCTTTTCCGCTGACCCTGTGCTTTACCAAGCATGATGTCCTTCTCCAGGGAATGATTCCTCCCGACAACATGTCCAAAGTATGTAAGACGCAGTCTTGCCGTCTTTGATTCTAAGGAGTATTCTGGTTGCACTTCTTCTAAGACAGATTTGTTCGTTCCTTTGGCAGTCCGTGGTATATTCAGTATTCTTCACCAACACCACAATTCAAAGGTGTCAATTCTTGTTCAGTCTTCCTTATGTATTGAAAATACCATGGCTTAGGTCAAGCACACCTTAGTCTTCAAGGTGACATTTTTGCTTTTTAACACTTTAAAGAGATCTTTTGCAGCTGATTTGCCCAATGCAATGCGTCTTTTGATTTCTTGATTGCTGCTTTCATGGGTGTTGATTGTGGATCCAAATAAAATGAAATCCTTGATATCTTCGATCTTTTCTCCATTTATTATGATGTGTCTTATTGATCCATTTGTGAGGATTTTTGTTTTCTTTATGTTGAGGTGTAATCCATACTGAAGGCTGTGGTCTTCGATCTTCATCAGTAAGTGCTTCAAGTTCTCTTCACTTTCAGCAAGCAAGGTCGTGTCATCTGCATGTCACAGGTTGTTAATGAGTCTTCTTCCAATCCTGATACCCCATTCTCTTCATATAGTCCAGCTTCTTGGATTATTTGCTCAGCATACAGAATGAATAGGTATGATGAAAGGAAACAACCCTGGCACACACCTTTCCTGTACCTTAGGGTACCACAATATAACACAATCTATGAATAGTTCATTATATTTAAAAAACATGTTGTAGACAATATAACAGTTTTTTATGCAATTAGGATAATGATTGGAAAAGGCCATAGAGATACTGAAGCAGTTAATTCATATCATAGGATATGTTATAAAGGGTTTTTTTCCCCAATAATAAATTATTTTAAAGTAGCCAGGTTAACTGAATTCCAAACAGTGAGAAGCTTTTTTTGAGGAGAAATGGGACACCAAACTCCTTCACCATTAGCATAGTACGGGGGAAAGAAACTACTACTGTAAAAGTAAAACTTTTCCTAGAAGTCAGCTTTGAACCAAACGACGGTTTAGCCTAATTAGTAAAGTATGTCTGCCTTGAGAATTATGCTCTCGCAAAGATTTATCTATGTGGGATCGAACTGACAATAGCATTTCGAAAGATTAGACAACAAGCTTGGGGGGGAGCGGTGACTTTATGGTAATTGTGGTGGAATGATTTGGAAAAGGATACACAACTTTTTTAATTGTGCTTTAAGTGAAAGTTTACAGCTTCAGTCAGTTTCTCATACAAAAATTTATACACACATTGTTATGTGACCCTAGTTGCTACCCCTATAATACGTCAGTACACTCCTCCTTTCCACCCGGGATTTCTCGTCTCCATTCAACCAGCTCCAGTCCCTTTCTGCCTTCTCATCTCACCTCTGGACAGGAGCTGCCCATTTAGTGCCATATATCCACTTGAACTAAGAAGCACACACTTCACGAGTATCATTTTATGTCTTACAGTTCAGTCTAATCTTTCTCTGGAGAGTTGGCTTCGGGAATGGCTTAGAAGTGTTACACAACTTTAAGAATGTAGACAATGTCATTGAATTATACATGTGTATTTGTTAAAATGGTGTATGTTTTGCTATGTATATTTTCACAAAAAATAACATTTTTTAAACAGTGAGAAAAAAAAGTAAGTAAGAAAGTCCAAGGTGAAATTTTAACAAATTCTTAAATGCTGAGTGTGGACTAGCCTGTCAGTTTAGAAAGTTTGTGAGCCTCAGACTAAAGGGGAGTCTGTCACTCACTAGCTTTTGTCCAGGGGTCTCTGAAAAAATTAACCAAAAATTGAGAATTCTGTATAGTGACTGTTCGGCTAATGTCCTACAGTGGTTAACGTCCTAAAGGCAGAGAAGGGAACTTGGAATAATCCTCTACAGTGGAACACAGGCACTAAACCACATCTCCTATGAACCAAAACCTAAAAGACACTGTAGGTACTACATGAAACCCTCCTGCCCCTGGTCTCAGGCAAAGGTATATGGAGGCAGGCGGAGGGGTAGCAACAAACACATTTGCAACTGAGGGAGGGATAGGAAAGCTGCTTGAGCCAAGGATCCTAAACCAAAGCAAAGCAAAGGTCTTCTACCACTGAGACAGGCAGGACACTTAACCCTGCTCAAGAGATCACTGATACAGGGCACACTATGCCTGTGAGGAGGAGGTTGTCATGGGGGCAGAAGTCTAACCCGAAGAAAGTTGCACTTGCAAATGCAGTTGCATTCTGGATAGTATACTCTGAATAGTATATTCAACACTCTTCGCCAACACCATTATTCAAAGGCATCAACTCTTCTTCGGTCTTCCTTATTCATTGCCCAGCTTTCACACGCATATGATGGGATTGAAAATACCATGGCTTGGGTCAGACACACCTTAGTCTCCAAGGTGACATCTTTGTTTTTTGACACTTTGAAGAGGTCCTTTGCAGTAGATTTACCCCATGCAATGCTTCTTTTGATTTCTTGACTGCTGCTTTCATGGGTGTTGATTGTGGATCCAAGTAAAATGAAATCCTTGACAACTTCGATCTTTTTTCCATTTATCATGATGTGGCTTATTGATCCAGTTGTGAGGATTTTTGTTTTCTTTATGTTGAGGTGTAATCCATACCAAAGGCTGTGGTCTTTGATCTTCATTAGTAAGTGCTTCAAGTCCTCTTCACTTTCAGCAAGCAAGGCTGTGTCATCTGCATATCACAGGCTGTTAATGAGTCTTACTCCAATCCTGATGCCCTGTTTTTCTTCATATAGTCCAGCTTCTCGGATTATTTGCTCAGCATACAGATTGAATAAATATGGTGAAAGGATACAACCCTGACACACACCTTTCCTGACTTTAAAACAGTCAGTATCCCCTTGTTCTGTCCAACAACTGCCTCTTGACCCATGTAAAGGTTCCTCATGAACACAATTAAGTGTTCTGGAATTCCCATTCTTTGCACCATTATCCATAATTTGTTCTGATCCACACAGTCAAATGCCTTTGCACAGTCAATAAAACACAGGTAAGCATCCTTCTGGTATTCTCTGCTTTCAGCCAGGATCCATCAGACATCAGCAATGATATCCCTGGTTCCACGTCCTCTTCTGAAACCGACCTGAATTTCTGGCAGTTCCCTGTCGATATACTGCTGCAGCCGTTTTTGAATGATCTTCAGCAAAATTTTGCTTGTGTGTGATATTAATGATATTGTTCTATAATTCCACATTTGGTTGGATCACCTTTCTTGGGAATAGGCATAAATGTGGATCTCTTCCAGTCAGTTGGCTAGGTAGCTGTCTTCCAAATTTTTTGGCATAGATAAGTGAGCACTTCCAGCACTGCACCCATTTGTTAAAACATCTCAACTAACATTCCGTCAATTCCTGAAGCCTTGTTTTTTGCCAATGCCTTCAGTGCAGCTTGGACTTCTTCCTTCAGTACCACTGGTTCCTGATTGAATGCTACCTCTTGAAATGGTTGAACGTCGACTAATTCTCTTTGGTATAATAACTCCATGTATTCCTTCCATCTTCTTTTGATGCTTCCTGCGTGATTAAATATTTTCACCATAGAATCCTTCACTATTGCTACTTGAGGCTTCAATTTTTTCTTCAGTTCTTTCAGCTTCAGAAATGCCAAGAGTGTTCCTCTCTTTTGGTTTTCTATCTCCTGCTCTTTGCACATGTCATTATAATACTTCACTTTGTCTTCTCAAGCCACCCTTTGAAATCTTCTGTTCAGCTCTCTTACTTCATCAATTCTTCCTTTTGCTTTAGCAGCTCGACAGAAAGCAAGTTTCAGAGTCTCCTCTGACATCCATCTTGGTCTTTTCTTTCTTTCCTGTCTTTTCAGTGACCTCTTGCTTTCTTCACGTATGATGTTCTTGATGTCATTTCACAACTCATCTGGTCTTCAGTCATTAGTGTTCAAAGCATCAAATCTTTTCTTGAGATGGTCTCTAAATTCAGGTAAGATATACTCAAGGTTGTACTTTGGCTCTCATGGACTTGCTCTGATTTTCTTGTTTCAGCTTGAACTTGCATACGAGCAATTGATGGTCTGCTCCACAGATGGCCCTTGGCCTTGTTCTGACTGATTATATTGGGCTTTTCCATCCTCTCTTTCCATAGATGTAGTCAATTTGATTCCTGTGTGTTCCATCTAGCAAGGTTTATGTATATAGTCACCATTTATGTTGGTGAAAGAAGGTATTTGCAATGAAGAAGTCATTGGTCTCACAAAATTTTATCATTCGATCTCTGGCATTGTTTCTATCACCAAGACCATATTTTCTGACTACCAATCCTTCTTCGTTTCCAACTTTCACATTCCAATCACCAGTAATTATCATTGCATCCCAATGTTCAATCAATTTCATACTGCAGAAGCTGATAAAAAATCTTCAATTTCTTCATCTTTGGCCTTAGTGGTTGGTGCATAAATTTGAATAACAGTCATATTAACTGGTCTTCCTTGTAGGCATACGGATATTATCCTATCACTGATAGTGTTGTACTTCAGGATAGATCTCAAAATGTTATTTTTGACGATGAATGCAACACCATTCCTCTTCAAGCTGTCATTCCCAGCATAGTAGACTATACGATAGTCCGATTCAAAATGGCCAATACCAGTCCATTTCAGCTCACTAATGCCTAGGATATCAATGTTTATGCATTCCATTTCATTTTTGACAATTTCCCATTTTCCTAAAATCACACTTCATACATTCCAGGTTCCAATTATTAATGGATGTTTGCAGCTGTTTCTTCTTATTTTGAGTCATGCCACATTCAGCAAATGAAGGTCCCAAAAGCTTTACCCCATCCACATCATTAAGGTCTACTCTACTTTGAGGAGGCAGCTTTTACTCAGTTGCCTTTTGAGTGTCTTCCAATCTGGGGTGCTTATCCTCCGGCACTGTATCAGACAATGTTCTGCTGCTATTCATAAGGTTTTCACCAGCTAATGCTTTTCAGAAGTAGGCTGATGGGTCCTTCTTCCTAGTCTGTCTTAGTCTGGAAGCTCAGCTGAAACCTGCCCTTCATGGGTGATCCTGCTGGTATCTGAATACTGGTGGCACAGGTTCCAGCATCACAGCAACATGCAAGCCCCTACAGACAAACTGACAGACACATGAGGTGACTGAAAATACCATGCTTGGGTCAGGCGCATCTTGGTCCTCAAATTGACATCTTTTATTTTTAGCTCTTTTAAAGAGGCCTTTTGAAGCAGATTTGCTCAATGCAATATGTTGTTTATCTCTTGACTGCTGCTTCCATGGGCATTGATTGCGAATCCAAGTAACATAAAATCCTTGATAACTTCAATATTTTCTCCATTTATCATGATGTTGCTTATTGGTATAGTAGTGAGGATTTTTGTTTTCTTTATGTTGAGGTGCGATCCATACTGAAGGCTATAGTCTTTGATTTTCATCAACAAATGCTTGAAGTCCTCTTTGCTCTCAGCAAGCAAGGTTGTGTCACCTGCACATCACAGGTTGTTAATGAGTCTTCCTCTACTCCTGATGCCATGTTCTTCTTCATATAGTCCAGCTCCTTGGATTATTTGCTCGGCATACATATTGAATAAGTATGGTGCGAGGTTGCAACACTGACACACACCTTTCCTGATTTTGAACCATGCAGTAACCCCTTGCTCTGTTCAAACAACTGTCTGTTGATCTATGTACAGGTTCCGCACGAGCACAATTAAGTGTTCTGAAATTCTCATTCTTCACAATGTTATCCATAATTTGTTATGATCCACAGTTGAATGTCTTTGCACAGTCAATAAAACACAGGTAGACATCTTTCTGATATTCTCTGCTTTCTGCCAAGACTCATCTGACATCAGCAGTGATATCCCTCATTCCATGTTCTCTTCTGAACCCAGCTTAAATTTTTGGCAGTTTGCTGTCCATGTTCTGCTGAAACCATTTTTCAATTATCTTCAGCAAAATTTTACTTGTGTGTGATATTAATGATATTGTTCAATAATTTCTGCATTCTGTTGCATCACCTTTCCTTGGAATGGGCATAAATATGGATCTTCTCTAGTTGATTGGCCAGGAAGCTGTCTTCCAAATTTCTTCACATAGATGAGTGAGCACCTCCAGTGCTGCATCTGTTTGTTGAAACATCTCAACTGGTATTCCATCAATTCCTGGAGCCTTGTTTTTTGCCAATATTTTCAGCACATCTTGGACTTCTTCCTTCAGTACTATCACTTCCTGAGCATATGCTACCTCCTGAAATGGCTGACTGTCGAACAATTCTTTTTGGTACAGCAACTCTGCATGTCCCGCCTGTCTTCTTTTGATGCTTCCTGCATCGTTCGGTATTTTGCCTGCAGAATCCTTCCATATGGCAACTCGAGGCTTCAATTTTTTCTTTAGTTCTTTCAGCTTGAGAAACGCTGAGTGTGTTCTTCCCTTTTGGTTTTCTAACTCCAGATCTTTGCACATTTCATTATAATACTTTACTTTGTCTTCTCAAGTCACCCTTTGCAATCTTCTGTTCAGCTCTTTTACTTCATTTCTTCCATTTGCTTTAGCTGCTCTACGTTCAAGAGCAAGTTTCAGAGCCTCTTCTGACATCCATTTTCGTCTTTTCTTTCTTGTCGTTTTACCTTTTACTTTCCTCATGTATGACGGCCTTGATGTCATCTCACAACTTCTGTGGTCTTCAGTCATTATTGTTCAGCACGGCAAATCTATTCTTGAGATGGACTCTAAATTCAGGTGAGGTAACTCAGGTCATATTTTGGCTCTCGTGGATTTGTTTTAATTTTCTTTAGCTTCAACTTGAAAGTTCATATGAGCAATTATGGCCTGTTCTGCAGTTGGCCCCTGGCCTTGTTCTGACTGGTGATACGGAGCTTCTCCATTGTCTTTTTCCACACATGTAGTTGACAGAGAGACAGACACATAGACAGATAGCTAGACAGATAGATGTAATCATTGTATACACTTATGAAGTAACAGTATAAAAACAAGCATAAAAGTAATACACACCAAATTCAGGACCATGGTTTTCTCCAGGGAGTGAAGGTATTAGGATCAGAGTGTAATATATAAGAGGTTTTAACTTTAAAATTTTCTTTCTTAAAAAACAATGAAGAACAATAGTTTTTTGTTTTTTTTTTTTAAATAAGCAAGTATGTCTATGGTTTCATAGAGTGGGGTCACATGTATGCAGTCGTTCTGTATGTTATTTTCCCTACTTTTATATAAACTAAAAATTATACAATAATTTCTTAAGGGAAAAAAAGAAAAGAAAAGAAGGAGCTAATCATCTATTAAAACTGTTTCTTCCTGAAAAGCCATATCCGGTGAAGAAATATCTTACCATTTGTACAGCCTGACCTTAATTTAAGAATAAATTTCTCTTTGCTCAAGAGAGTGCATCCAAGATTTGGTTTCTACTTTTGTTGTTTTTCCTGCCAGCTGAATCATAAAACTAGAGGTCTTAAGATCATTCAGTACGCAAATGCTGAGTCTAAATTCAGCAGAGGAACTCAGAGGTAGCAGGGAGAGCAGGCTTCTAAGTATGTCTGCAAAATTGTTATGTTCCTGTGAATGTATTTTTTCTAGGAATAGGTTTTACTTATTTCTCCAAGTGTCTGATCCAGCTAATCATTGTTATATAACAAACCACCCCAAAATTTAATGGGGTAAAAATACCAACCATTTTATTATACTCGTGGTTTCATGGGTAAGAAATTCGGGGACAGCACAGTGGGGATGTGTCATTTCTACATCAATAGTGGCCTCATCTGTGGTGGCACAAACAACTAGAGATGGCTGGGACAACTCCACTGTTGCCATATATCTTGGGCTTTGGTTCAGATAGTCGACTGGGTTCTCCACCATGTCTGCTGCAGCTGAAGGTCCATGATGACTTGACTCACCTATGGTACCTAGGTTGGGATGGCTGGAACAGGTGGGGTTGGTCAAGCATCTCTCTCTCCATGTGGCTAGTTGGGGTTTCATTAGAGCACAGCTATCTCAAGGTACATGAATGTCTTCCTTGGCGACTAGCTTCCTTCACTTCAAGAGTTCCAAGAGAGGAGAAGGAGAAAGAGAAGTTGTTAGGCTCTTAAGGCCCAGGCTTGAAAATGTACACAGTGAAAATTCCTCCCTGTTCTACTGAATACAGCCACAGAAGCCACTGGTTGTAAGGAGAGAGACATAGAACACATCATTCAAGGAGGAGAGTATCAAAGAATCTGTGGCCATCTTAATTGACCACAATATCATGATCCCAAGACACTCAGAGCCACTGAGCTGGTGTAAATGTCTCATAATATAAACATGATCCCTAGCCCTCAGCAGCAGATATGCTGGGAGGCTTCCCAAGTCCTTGTCCTACATCTCTTCAATGGAAGCAGTGGTGCCCAGTGCTAATTGTGTGGCCTTGAAGTCACACAGACGTGGGGCCAAATCTCTGCTCCACCCCTCATTGGATGTTCTCCTCTAAACCTCAGTTTCCTCCTCTATAAAAGAAGAATAATAACATCCCCTACCTCATAGGATTGTTGTAAGCACTAAATGACTTAATACTTGTAAATGCCAAGGCACTAGGCCTGGCACAGGGCCAGCAAGCACTCAAGAAGTGTTAACCATCATTGGCGAGGTCTCTCTATTACATGCTCTCATCCTACACTCTTCCTTTATAGCATTTATCTCAATTGTAATCAAGTATTCATGTACTTACTATGTGAATATAAGCTTTTCAAGGACAAGAACCCTTCCTATTTTATTCTCAGCAATACCCTTAATTCTAGCAAAATGCCGTGCATGCAATAAACATATGTTGAATGAATGGACTAGGGAAGAATGAGTGAATGAATGTCACCAGTTATGCAGAGATGCTGGATGTGAGGGCTGAAAGTTTCTAAAAGGAAAAAAAAGTACAGAATTGGAAGCTATGAGCCATGAGGTTTCTAAATCACGTATCAGCAGTGTAATTTCTTCCACAGACCTGGAAGTTTGTTGTGATGAAGGTCAAAGATTGTTCATAGAACAAAAGGAAGAATTATTCCGTTTAGGGTGTGAGAGCCTTGCCCTACAGCAATGGTATAAAAATGAGAAAGAAGTATACTGGAGAGTCAGTGGGCTGGAAAGTCACAAGACCACGGGAGATGCTAATTCACAGGTAAAAATAACAGCTCTGGACTGGACCAAATGAAAGTGAGTTTGTAGTGAGTTGTCACCGCCATGTGCTGTCAGGGAAGCAAAGGAAAAGTAAGTAAGGAGGCAGCGGAAAGGTGCATTTGAGAAGAAAGAGGAAAGCAAGGGAGACTGGCTACTTGGTCTCTGATAAATAAGGCTGGCCACCAATCACATACTTTAGCTAGGTTATCAGCGGGGATCAGTCCCTGGAGAAGGACATCATGTTTGTAAAGTAGAGGGTCAACAAAAATGAGGAAGACCCTCAACGAGATGGATTGACACAGCGGCTGCAACAATGGGCTCAAGCATAACAACGTGATCATGAGGAAGGAGCATGCAGTGTAATAGATGGCATTTGTGTGGCCTTTCTCACCATGGTCTTGTAACTCCCACCCAGGTTATCGGACAGGACTGTGTGGTTAGAGTTATTGTAGCCCACAAAGGGGATCGGTCAGTTTTGCCATCCCACTAGGCTTGAAATAAGCCACCCCAGAGGCAGGAAAGAGAAGGAGCCACCACCACCATGGCAGGAGAAACCAGCAGGAGACAGTGCAGGGGGCTCCCTGGCCCTCAGAAAGATAAAGCTGAGTGCTTCAGGCAGAGACTAAGGGCCAGAGAGAGGCGTGCCTGCCAAGCAAGGCTGGGGAGAGGCTGTCCTGACGGAAGAGCTATATCCTGAGCCTGAATTGTAACTGGTACTTCCCTAATAAACGCATAATCGTTAAGTATTCTGTGAGTTCTGTGTGGCCATTGCAATGAATTATTGAACCCAGCAGAGAGTGCTGTGGAAGGGATGGCAGGCGAAGAGGGGAGGCGTATCTGACCTCTCCTTCATAGGAATCAGCCTTGTTGATCCTGGTTCTCCTTCACCCTTGTGAAGTTAGAGAAGGTCAGACACCGCCCCCACACGGTTTTTACAGCACAGGACCAGGCAGTGTTTTCATTCTGTTGTACAAAGTCGGAACTGACTCGACGGCACCTAACAACAACAACAATCATCCAATTGCTATATTTTAATTATTACATTAATTAAAAACAAAGAAAAGGAAAAGAACCTAATATAAGCTTGTGGGAGGTCTTCAGGCTTATGGCACTTAGCTACTGGGGCATGTGGCACAAAATCTAGGCTAGAAATGAGCTCGGGTTATAGTGATAGCAGGTTCTTTGCCTTTTTACATGCACTGGATTTATAGAGAGCCAAGAGAACACCAAACTCCATTTAAGGATTTCCAATTATCACTTCACAGGCAGGAAGGTGATTAAAATTTAATGACCTACCCCAGCTTGTTGCCATTCAATAGAGTTGCTGTCATCTTCTTGTCAAGGAGAATAAAGAAGTGGTAAGTGTTCAAAAGAAAGGAGAAAAAAAGTAAGAATATTTTAAGGCAAAATGTTTCATCTGACAAGGTAGGAGAATAGATCAGCTACGTAAGAAGAAATTCAAAAGTGATTTTGCATTATAATTACTAACATACAGTCTGTATGTCAAATGGTTACTATTTATAGATCTAATAAGGAAAGAAATTTTCAGTATGTGCTTAAACTTCTAATATGCTTAGCCATGACATTCTTACCAATACTCTACACATTAAAATGCCTAGGATTTAACTTTTTTTTTTAATTAAATTGGCAGCTAAATAAAGTTGTGCCTTAGTCTGAATATGCTGCATAAAAATAAAGTAAAAATTTTCTTATATGATTCAAACTGGCTCTCTGTGGAATTCCAATTGGCAACTCCCAAAACTCCTTTGGGAAGCTTTTTCCAGCAGCATCACTGGAGGAAATGAACAGGTTCCAAGATAGGCAGCTTCCAAGGCCAGTTAGAGAAAGGTGCATTGCAGGCAGAGGACACAAGAGGAGAAAAGGAATAGGGGTCTAAAACAAGTGATGACAGCATGGAGTGAATGAAAGGTGGGAGGTGAGGAGAGGAGAGACAAAGCTGGGAGGGAAATTGGGGCCACATCATGAAAAACCTTGAATGTCATGCTAAGACAGGGACTTAATTCTATGATAATGAAGTGCTAAATCTCGAGGTGCTGGGAAGTACAAGAAGATCAACTCAAGATAAAAGAAAAATGCATGCAAATGGATGAAAAAAAAAAATTCTACGTCATATGCAGGCTGCCATCAACAGGTATGCATTTGAGCTGGGAGAGCCTCATAGGCCTTCAACACTGAGTGGAAACCACGCATCCTCAGGAGGGCAGGGACTGGATCCAGCAAAGTCACTATGTCCCAGCACCTCTCATAGTGTTGTCGCATAAGGAGCACATTAATAATTGTGAAAAGGAGTAAATGAATGAACTCTTTCCTGTAGTCCCAAATTGAATATGGTTGCTCTTGTTTGTATCACAACATACTGCTTGCTCTTGCAGCCATTTATATGCTTCTGTGCTTTTCTTCGAGATTTTAAGCAACTCGTGGACAGGAACCAGCTGAGTCTATGCACATATCCCCCTGGTACCTAGCAGAGTGCCTTGCAAACAGTAGTTACTCATCACTTGTTGTGTGTATAAATAATATGGAAGACGAAATAGTTTGTCACATTAACATGCTCATCTAAGACAAAAAGAAAACTACTTAAATTTGCCAGCATAGATACTTTCCATTATTCCCTTTTCCGTGTGTGTGTATGTGTGTGCATTTTTCCATTCCTTTGTCATCACAAAATGCATCCTTTTTTTCCCTATTTTCACATCCCCCTCCTTAGAAATTAGAACAGAGGTCTACTTAAATGAATCTTTTATTATTCATTTTCTATCATAATTTGGTTCCTCAAATTCCTTCACCTCCTGCCTACAACTCTTGCATCTCCTTGTGCATGCAAATAGCCTTCTCTAACATCCTTTCCTAAATAAATGTCCAACTCTCAGACTACTTTGCTCTTTGATCTTGTTTCCATGGATTCTTTTCAATTAGTGCCAAAATCTGCTGAAATCCTTTTTAAAGGTCATTTTAGTAATAGGATATTCATCTTTTCTTAGTCTCCATTCTAAACTCTATCAGTTTGTGATCACATTGCCCAAGCTCCTCTATGGCTTCATGCACTCCCTCTCTGCAAGCTTTGAACTGATTTTCTCATTTGTTCTTTCTTCCAATAATTGTCCCAAATAACTATTAGCGAAGACTTTTAATTGGACTAAAAAAAAAATCACTCACTAGAGGTATAATACTGCCTATGGTCTGCATCTTAATAAAAGGAACACACTACCTACGACCTGTCATCAGATATTCTATAAATTTTAGAATTCCTCACATATTTCCTAAAATAATTTTGAAAAACTATGTACTCAATTTCACCTTTTAAAAGTGATACCTAAAATTTTTCACCAAAATTGTAATTAGTTGAAAGTCTCTCAACTCCCGTGCATCTTAAGTGCTGGCATTAGAAAATAGGACAGTGATATCACTGTTTTTTATGAACCCAATGAATGGTATGTAAGTGCAACAGTGATTTGAAGTCCATGATCTTCTATTTACACAAATGTGAACAAGATCATTTTGTATCCTTCCTTTTTCTCCTGAAATTCATATTTCCAACCAATTTCCCTCTCAGCATTTTATCTTAATGTAACACATTTTTATACTTGAACTTCTTTTGTTGGTTGTCCTATTTCTCTGCAACAAAAATACATACATAAATTTACATTTTTTCCCTTCGACCACAGGGCTTTGTAAGTGTAAAATTATTTTAGATTAAGCTGTCATTTACATTTATTACAACCAGTACTATATTAATATATTAAAATTGTTGATAAATAATTATTAATTCTAAAATAAGAGGTGTCTCTTAATAAGGTGGATATGGCTGTTCTGAGGGATTTTTTGTTAATTCATGTATTAATTCATGTTATTTCATGTTAATTCACTATTATTAGTTGCCAGAAATGAGACAGCATACAGCATCAACTTTATTTGTAGTTTTTGTCTTCACAGATTGCTCATATGAACTAGTGAAAATGAGAGGAGCTATGTTACGGTAATGACTAAACTCTAAATTCCTTCAATGTTACATGCTAAAAAGTATACAGTGATTTATATCAAACATACATTTCTTAAAGTACTGGCTGACAACTCAATAGATGCCCCTTCCATTCTACTGAAAGCAAATAACTGCAGTATAACATACTTGCAAAATCATTTGTTACCCTGTTCTTAGAGTCAAGAATCCCTGGGTGGTGCAAATGGTTAATGTGCTAAGCTACAAACTAAAAGGTTGGAGGTTTGAGTCCACCCAGAGACACCTTGAAAGAAAGGCCTAGTGATCTTCCAAAAAAAAATCAGCCATTGAAAACCCTATGCTGGGGCAGAGCAATATGGCAAAGTGAGTGGATGCACCCATTTACTCCCCCAGCAAATGACCCATTAAACAATTAATAAAAGCAAGCACAGACTGAGATCTCAGAACTCCAAATGGCAGCTGAGGTGTTGGAGAGTTGGGGTGAGTACAGAACCAGGGGAGAGTAGAAGCAGAACAGCACAGAAGCTGAGAGAACCTACCCACTAACATCAGAAGCATGCGTTCATCACAGTCATTTTGGGACAGGGCTGGGAAACAACCCAAGAGGGAACACAGAAAGGGAGCTAATCAGAGAAAGCTGTAGCCTGATTTTTTAAGGCAGCGTAAATTGGCTCTGGGATTTGCGAACTGCTCTTTTGAGGTCGGGGATGGGGAGAAGAAGGGAGACTGTGGCACTATGAGACAGTGCTACTGAATCTTGCTGAGGCCCAAGATGGACAGGCACTAGGACCAGGAGGAACTGCAAGGGTAGCAGGGTGAGGGGAATACTTCACACTGACGGGAAACACAGAGAAAAATGGCTGGCTCCATTCCCACAGTTGGACACCATGGGAGAGCCTATGCAGGGCATCCATGAAGGAAAGACAGAGAACCTTCTCCCTGCACACATGCATACTGAATTCCAGACATCAAGGATCCAGAACTCCTTAATCGGCACTGAAAAAAACCTAAGGATAAGGGTGCCCTCTACTAGTTCTCGGGAGAAGATACCAAACTCACTGCTGCTGGGTTGATTCTGACTCATAGAGACCTCATGGGGCAAAGTGGAACTGCCGCATAGGGTTTCCAGGTTTGTGAGTCTTTGCATGGGTGGGCTGTTGCATCTTTCTCTTGCGGAGCAGCTGGTGGGTGTGGACCTTGGCCTTTTGTGTGAGAGCCGGGTGCTTGGCTATTGTGCCACCAGGGCACCTAATCAGAAAATTTTCCCACAAAAACCAGAATACAAAATTTAAAGTTAAAAAAAAAAAGATAAGATGGCCCAAGTTCAACAAAAAATAGTAAAACACACAAAATCATAAGAGAAAAGGACCAATAAAAAGCAAAATATGAAGAAGAGGAAATTTCTTCTATGGATGCCAGACTAATGCAAAGAATTGATAATTTTCAGACTATGGTGCTAAATATGTTTAAAGAAAACAAAAAGCACACAAAAACCAAACCATTGGAGATCAGGAAACACATGAAATAACAAAAAGAGATACCCAACAAGGAAATTGAAAACATCAAAAAAAAACAGAGAGATAACTACTGGGACTGAAGGATAAAGCAATTGAAATAGAAAAATCAAGAGGACCACTCAACAATAGAGTTGGACAGAAGACAAAATAAATGAACTAGAAGATAAAATAACCGAATTTATCAATTCTCAAGAGAAACAAAAGAATGAAGAAAAGTGAACAAACCCAAAAGGAAATATGGGATCTAATTAAGAAATCTAACATTAGAATTACTGGAATCCCTGAACATCAAGACAGCAATGAAGGCATAGAAACAATTTTCCAGGAGATAATCAGAGAGAATTTCTCAGACCTGAACAGAGAACCAAGCCTGCAAATACAGGAAGTTACATGAACCCCAATCAGAACAGACACAGAAAGATCAACCCTGCTCCACATCCTAATAAAATTCTTGAAAACCAAAAACAAGGAGAGAATTCTGAAAGCAGCAAGAGAAAAATGCAATATAACATACCTGGGGTATTCATAAGAATCACCGTGGATTTCTCTTCAGAAATTCTAGAGGCCAGAAGACAATGGAGTGACATATATAAAATACTGAACAAAAACAATTGCCACCCAAGAATTCTGTACCCAGCAAAACTGTCATTCAAAAACGAGGAGGAAATTGAAATACTCCCAGACACACAGAAGGTCTGGGAATTTGCCACTATCAGAACAGCTTTGCAACTATTACTGAAGGGACTACTCCAAATGGGAAGGCAAGAGCATTAAATAAATACTCATATCTATACATGGGGAAAAAATAAATAAGACAGAAATAGAGATCTCAAAAAAAAAAAAAAAACCACAACAGTTATCATAAGGACCGAGTAAATGAGATTTTCAGGGAATAAACCCAATAATTAAATCCCACAAACAATACAACATCAAGTTTGTAAGAAACAAGCACAAAGTAAACTTATCAAAAACAGGTTGTATACTGATGTTAATGGAAACACACCAACAGAAATACGGGAGTGAGGCGCACTCAAAAGCAAACAGCAAAATGAATGAGGTAGACACTTCATTTTCAGTAATCACCTTAAATGTAAATAGTCTAAGCGACCCATGCAAAAGGCAGGGAGTAGCAGGACGGATTAAAAAAAAACATGAAACTACAAGAAACACACCTTAGACATAACGACACAAAAGGGCTGAAAATAAAAGGAGAAAAATGTTCCATGCAACGAGTAATCAAAAAAGAGCAAGGGTGGCCATACCAATATCAGATAAAATAGATTTTAAATCGAAATATATTACAAAGATAAAGGACATTACATAATAATATAAGGGTCAATTTAGCTAGAAAACACAATAATTATGAATACATATATGTACCTAACAGCAATGCTGAGCCCTGGTGGCACAATGGTTAAGAGGTATGGCTGCTAACCAAAAGGGTCAGCAGTTTGAATCCACTAGTCACTCCTTGGAAACACTATGGGGCAGTTCTACTGTCCTATAGGGTCATTATAAGTCAGAATTGACTCAATGGCAACGGGTTTGGGTTTTTTCAGTTTAACAGCAAGGCACTACAATACATGAAACAAATACTGGCTAATGTAAAAAGGGAAATAGACAAATCCACAATAATAGTAGAAGACTTCAACACACCACTTTCAATTATAGACAGAGCATATAAAAAGATCACTAAGACTTGAGAACTTAAATAAAACCATAAACCAATTGGACTTAACGGACATACATAGAACACTCCACCCAGCATCAGAACAATACACATTCTTTCCAGCATACATGGATCATTTTCCAGAATAGATCATATGCTAGGACCCAAAACAAGTCTCAACAAATTTAAAAAGATTGAAATCAAAGAAAGAATACTCTCTGACCATAAAGGTATGAAGCTAGAGATCAACAAAATGAAAAGTAAGGAAAAATAAATAAATATATAGAAAATAAATAATGCATTACTAAAAAACTGTTGGGTCATAGAAGAAATCAAAAGTGAAATTTAAAAATTCTTAGAATCAAACAAAAAAGAAAACACAACATACCAAAACATCTGGGACACAGCAAAAGCAGTACTCCGAATGAAATTTACAGCAATAAATGCCTACATTAAAAAAAGAGGACCCAAAATCATTAACTTCAGCTGACAACTGGAACAAATGGAAAAGGAAGAGCAAAAGAACCCAAAAGCTACCAAAAAAATCCAAATAATAACAATAAGGGCAGAAAAAAATGAAACAGAAAAACTACAGAAAGAATCGAAAAAACCAGAAGTTAGTTCTTTGAAAGGATAAATAACATAGACAAGCCACTAGCTAGATTGAAAAAAGAAACAAAAAAAAAAAAACAGAAGAGGCAAACAACCAAATTAAGAAATGAAACTGGTGACATTACAACTGATCCAACAGAGATAAAGAAGACCATAACGGATTACATCTTCTCCTCACTTATCAACTATCTCATTGTCCAACATTTCGCATTTACGACAAGAATAAGAAATATAAAACTATCTGAATATTTTGTGCATTAACAATGGACATCTGGCAGTAATGAATACAAGGTGTGAGGTGAGAGTAACACTGGCTTTCATAGTTAAGGCTATGTGTCAACTTGGCGAGGCCATGATACTCAGTGGTTTGGCAATTATGTAATGATGTAATTTAGCAGTTATGTAATGATATAACGGAAACCCTGGTGGTGTAGTGGTTAAGTGCTACGGCTGCTAACCAAAGGGTTGGCAGATCAAATCCGCCAGGTGCTCCTTGGAAACTCTATGGAGCAGTTCTACTCTGTCCTATAGGGTCGCTATGAGTCAGAATCGACTCGATGGCACTGGGTTTGGTTTGGTTTGGAATGATGTAACTTGGCAGTTAAGGAATGATGTAACTTGGCAGTTAAGTAATGATGTAACTTGGCAGTTACGTAAGATGTAGCTCAGCAGCTATGCAATGATGTAGTCATGTTGATCTAAATCTAAAGTGGTCAATCTTCATTTTTGCATAACCAACTTTGCATAATGACCTGGTCTTGGAACTTAACCATGTCAATAAGTGAGGAGAGGGTATACTATGAAAAACTGTGCTCCAACAAATTTGAAAACCTAGATGAAATGGACAAATTCCTAGAAACCCACTACCTACCAAACTAATACAAACAAAGGTAGAAAACTTAAACAGACCCATTACAAAAGAAGAGATTGAAAATGCCATCAAAAAACTGCCAGCAACAACAACAACAAAAAAGCCCAGTACCAGATGGCTATACTGGAGAATTCTACCAAACGTTCAGAGAAGAGTTGACACCAGTCCTACTCAATCTCTTCAAAAACACAGAAGAGGAAGGAACATTACTGAATACTTTCTATGAAGCCAGCAAAACTCTGATACTTAAACCAGGCAAAGACAGCACAAAAAAAGAAAATTACAGGCCAATATTCCTTATGCATATTCCTCATGCAGGACCGGGCAGTGTTTTGTTCTGTTGTACACAGGTGTGCTATGAGTTGGAACCGATTCAATGGCACCTAACAACAACATTCCTTATGAATATAGACGGAAAATTTTTCAACAAAATTCTAGCCAACAGACCTCAGCAATGTATCAAAAAAATTATACACAACAATCAAGCGGGATCCATACTGGGATTATAAGAGTGGTTCAACATTATAAAATCAGTTAATGTAATTCACCACATTAATAAAACAAAGGAAAACAACCTTATGATCATATGAATTGATCCAGAAAAGACATTCAATAAAATTCAACACCCTTCCCTGATAAAAACTCTTAGCAAAATAGGAATAGGAGAGAAATTTCTGGTGGCGCAGGGATTAAGTGTTCATCTGCTAACCAGAAGTTAGGCAGTTCAAATCCACCAGCTTTTCCTTGGAAATCCTATGTGGCAGTTCTACTCTGTCCTATAGGGTCGCTATGAGTTGGAATCTACTTGACGGCAAGAGGTTTGGTTTGGTGTTTTTATGCAAAACCAACAGCTAACATTATACTCAACGGAGAAAGGCTAAGAGCATTCCCTTTGAGGATGGGAATGAAGCAAGCATGCCCACTATCACCACTCTTATTCAACACTGTACTGGAAGTCCTAGCCAGAGCAATAAGACAAGAAAGAGAAATAAGTAAAAGTATCCAGATTGGGAAAGAAGAAGAAAAACTATCTCTGTTTGCAGATGACATGATCCTATGCATAGAAGTTCCTAATGATTCCACAAGAAAATGGCTGGAACTAACAGAAGAATTTAGCAACAGTGCAGGGTACAAAATCAACACACAAGAATCAGTTTGGGTTCCTCTACACTAACAAAGAGTATCATATTTTTACACAAACAGTATATGCCTTCTACATTTGTTTTCCAACTACGCCCTCCCCCTGCAAGGTATTTTCATAGGTGCTGCTACACCAATCTTTTTACATGTTGTGGGAAAGAAAAAAAAAATTAGCATAGCATGCTTATGAAAATACCTCATGGGGGGAGGGCACAGTTGGCAAACAAACATAGAAGGTGAGCATTATTTGTGTAAAAATAGGTACTCTGAAAAAGAAATCAAGAAAACAATACTATTTACAATAGCGCCCAAATCAATAAAATATGTAGGAATTAACCTAACCAGGGAAATAAAAGACTTATATAATGAAAATTATAAAACACCACTACAAGAGACAAAAAGAAGCCTACAAAAGTGGAAAGCTATCCCATGCTCATAGATTAGAAGACTTAACCTAGTGAAAATGTCAATTCTACCTAAAGTGATCTACAGATACAACGCAATCCCAATACAAATCCCAACAATATTCTTTATTGAAATGGAAAAACTAATGACCAACTTCATATGCAAAGGAAAGAAACCATGAATAGCCAAAGCAATATTAAAGAAAAAGAGTAAAGCAGGAGGCCTCACCTCCCTGATATAAAAACATATTACATAGCCACTGTAATCAAAACAACCTGGTATTGGTTCAATGACAGACACACAGACCAGTGGAGCAGAATTGAGAACTCAGAATTAAAGACAGCCATCTATGGACAACTGATTTTTGGCGAGGGGTTAAAGCCCATTCAGTAGGTGCAGAAACAGACTCTTTAATAAATGATGCTGGCAAAATTGGATGTCCACCTGCAGAAAAATGAAACAGGACCCATACCTCATATCATATTACAAAAACAACAAAACTCAAAATAGATCAAAGACCTAAATGTTAAACCTAAAACCATAAAGTTCCTGGAAGAAAACTGAGACCTGATCTTTTGTAAAAACAGGATAACAAACACTGTAACAAAAGCATGAATAGAAGACAAAATAGATAAATGGGACCTCACAAAACTTAAAAATTCATTCCCATCAAAAGACTTTATTAAAAGAGTAAATACAATCTACAGACTGGGAAAAAAATCTTCGGAAACAACTTATCTGAAAAGGGTCTAATATCTAAAATCTATAGAAAACTATAAGACCTCAACAACAAAAAGAAAAACAACCCAATTACAAAATGGGCAAAGGACACGAACAGAACCTTCACTAATGAGGACATCCAAATAGCCAACAAACATATGAAAAGATATTCACCATCATTAGCCATTAGAGAGATGCAAATTAAAACTACAATGGCACTGATTAAAAAAAGCACATAACAACAAATGTTGGTGAGGATGTGGGGAGATTGGAACCCTTATCCATTGCTAGTGGCACTGTGAAATAGTACAACCATTATGGAAAACGGTACGGCACTTTCTCAAAAAACTACAAATAGAACCACCCCATGATTCAGCAATTCCACTCTTAGGTATATACCTTAGAGACCTGAACGTAATGACACAAACATACATATGCACACCTATGTCATATCTGCTTTATTCCCAATAGCAAATAAATAGAAACAACCAAAGTGAGCAACAACGGATGAATAAATAAGCACATTGAGGTACATACATACAATGGAATATTATACAACCATAAAGAACAATGATGTGTCTGTGAAACATATTATAACATGGATGGAGCTAGAAGCCATAGTACTAAGTGAAATAAGTCAAGTATATAAGGACAAAAGTATGATCCCTCTTTTATAAGAAAATAAGAATAGATGCATATAGAGAGACCCATGTTCATTGGTGGTTATGGTGGCGGAGGGGATAGTACGCTTTAGATCATACCAAAACCCACTGCCGTCAAGTCGATTCCGACTCATGGTGACCCTATAGGACAGGGTAGAACTGCCCCATAGAGTTTCCAAGGAGTGCCTGGAGGATTTGAACTGCTGACCTTTAGGTTAGCAGCTGTAGCACTTAACCACTATGCCACCAGGATCATAGAGACTTGTATTTTTTTTTTTTTTTGTGATGGGAAAAGTGGCATTGGATGTGGGTGTAATGAGCACAGCACAATCAAAGTAAAAATGAGTGTTTGAGCACATATGGATGGGTATAGGCATATTGGTATATGGATAGGTACAAATATGTACATATGTGAGAAGAGACAGAAGTATCTATAGGTACATGTAAATACAAATATGTGGGTGCAGGCACATATATTCATTGGAGACACAAATACAGATACTCCAGAGACATAAGCAAACACCTTCCAAGATTGATTTTCTAGGTTTGAAAGCTTAGGACCATAGTCTGTTGGGAAAGCTCAATCAACTGGCATAACACGGTTCACAAAAATCAAGATCTGCGTCCTAGAGGAGTAGCGTCTGGGGTCTTAAAGCTTATGAGTTTCTACTCACTAGGAGCCAAACAGGAAGAAGGTAACGAAAACCTCAGAGGAGAAGCAAGTCTACAAGAGCCACAACCTCACCTATTCTGTGACCAGAAGAATTAGATGGTGCCCAGTCACCACCACTGACCATTTTGACCAGATACAATAGATGGTCCATGACAGAATGGGAGAAAAATGTGGAGCAGCACTCAAATTCTTATTTAAAAAAAAAAAAGCTAGGCAAACTGGAACAGTAGAAAACAGAGAACTCCCTGAGACTATCGCCCTGAGACACTCTTTAAACCTAGATCAGAGCTTATCCTCTGAGATTACCTTTTAGCAAAATAGCAGAGTGACACACAAAATAAAGGATATTACCTGTAAGATTGGTGCTCTGCTTAAAAACCATCAGTGTGAGAAGAAAAGGTCAACGATTACTCAAAAGCAAAGATGAGAAGATAAGGGGGTGGGAAACTAGAGTACTGGAAACAGAACAAAACACAATAAAAGAGAGTGTTGACACATTGTGATAAATGTAACTAATGTCACTGAACAATTTGTGTGGAAACTGTCAAATGAGAATCTCACTTGCGGTGTAAACTTTCACCAAAAACTCAATAAAATATTATTAAAAAAAAAAAAAACCTATGGAGCATGGTTCTACTCTGATGCACATGGTGTCACTATGAACTAGAATCGACTAGATGGCAACTAGTTTGGTTTTTTGGTCTTGGAGTCATTTGCCTTCTCAGTTTCTGGGAAGTACATCAAAAAGAACTTACCAAGACTTAACAAAGTATTGCTTACACCTGTTACTCTTACTTAAAAGCATCTTATTTAGCCAACATATTCAGAAAAGAGAGGTATATCACTAAATCTCTCATGAGGGACATACTATCTGTGGCTTCCAAGGCTGCTTTCTAGTTAAACATGTCCTTTGCTCAGAGGGCTCATGCTGTGCAGGAACACAAGATATCCAGGAGAAATTATTTTCCAACATATATGCTTTGATAGTATTGTACTGGGTACTTATTAGAAGAGTTTGTTGTTGTTGTTAACTGCTGTCGTGTTGGCCCCTGACTCATAGTGACCCCATGTGTTACACAGTAGAACTGCTCCACAGGGTTTTCGTGGCTGTAATCTTTGTGGAAGCAGATCACCAGGACTTTTTTCCATGGAGCAGCTGGCTGAATTCGAACCACCAGCCTTTCAGTTAGCAGCAGCTCTCAAACCACTTGTGCCACACAGGCTCCTCCAATATATGTGCTTTGAATATATTTTCATCAAAATCTTGGAGCTGTGGATTAGCTCATCAACTAATGGAAAGCATCATACAGTCTAACTGAAAAAGCCACCCTTCATTATCAAATTAATTGACCAAATAAGGCCAACTTCTTTCTGTTTGAAAAAGGCTGCCTTCATTTTTTAAATTCAAATAAACATATAATGACCAGCTCCCTTCTGAATTCTATTCATGCCAACACTAACAAAGGTCAAAATATCCTGTTTCTAACACCATACTTGGCCCTTTAGAGATATAAGGACATGACAAGGAAAACACAAAGCTCTAATCTTGGGTTGTTGGCGCCTTGGTTAAAGGAGGCTTTGGGGACACCAATATTTCAAACTGTATGCTTGTTTGGAGCCCCAACTCCTTTTACACTGTGGCACAATAACATTCCAGAAGGGTGGGAGGCATTACTTATATTTGTAAATTAAGAGAAAGGCAAAGGGAAAAAGAAGAAAAAGGAGAGTTTAGTTTGATGCCATGATCACATGTACATTTTCAGGCAATTTTAGGAAAATTTTAAGTTGAGGCACTGGAAATACATTCTTTTACAACTGCTGTGCCCGTATGTCCCTTGTAAGGTCTTTGTGTACCCCCAGCAATACATGTACCTCAGATGGCTTAGTGTAAATCAGCTGTGGGTGCTGCAGTGAGAATGAAAGCAGTCTTTTAACGCCATCTCAGCACATGGTCAAAGGAGAGTCAAAGAGCCAGACATCTATACTTTCTAGACAAACAGCTGTGTCATTACTGACAACATAACTGTACTTAAATTTAAATAAGTTCAAGTATAATGTATAAGTCACATACATCTGTCTTTCCAATTTGAAGAATGCCATGCTAACTTTTCTTGGTATCCCTCAGAACATTCACAGTTCTACATCAAAAATACTATGACTATAAAAGAAAAGTGAGGAAAAATATATATGTAAATTTAGAACAGGAATAATAACTCAGCAAGACAGGCAACTCAAAAGATGTTTGCTGCTCAAAACACCTTAAGTCTTAAAATTTCTACATTATAAACTATGGCCCTTTATTCTTATAATGATAATGATGGTTAATTAGAAAAGCAATTGGTCCTGGAGGTACAATAAAAGCAATTTTGAATACTGATAAAGGGAAGTTGTCAAGCAGACCCAGGTAATGATTTATAAAGATAAAGAAACTACTTTAGTGAAGCTTTCCCCACTGTCCTGCTCATCACATTATTTCAATTCAAGTAGAACATTTGACTTTAAGAGGAAAAAAAAGATCAATTCAGCTTTTACTTTATTCTTGATCCATTATTCCATGTTCCAATTATATTTCGCACCTCAGTGTGAACAGGGAACACAGCAAAAAGCAAAATCATAAAAAAGCAAGTCCATGGTTTTTTGAAGATAGCCTTGACACAGTGTAAATCAGTAAAGAGTCACTCCCAACCCAAATCCAAACCCACTGCCATGGAGTTGATTCTGACTCATAGTAACGCTATAGAACAGAGTAGCACTGCCCCATAGAGTTTCCAAGGCTGTAAATCTTTAAGGAAGCAGACCGCCACATCTTTCTTCCGCCGAGTGGTTGGTGGGTTCAAACGGCTGAGCTTTTGGTTAGCAGCTGAGAGCTTTAAACGCTGCACCACCAGGGCTCCATACAGAGTCACTAGGCAGTGTAAAATTGTATTTACTTCATGGAAATACACTTGCATGAGATACTTGCATTTAAAGGATACCGATAAATACCAAGGAAAGCGACAAAATCCATTATTTATAAAGATAAACTATTCAATTAATGGAAACCCTGGTGGCATAGTGGTTAAGTGCTAAACAAAGGGTCAGCAATTCAAATCTGCCAGGCGCTCCTTGGAAACTCTATGAGGCAGTCCTACTCTGTCCTATAGGGCTGCTATAAGTCGGAATCAACTTGATGGTACTGGGTTTGGTTTTCTGGTTTATTCAATTAATAAGTGAAAAATTACTCCCTACATCTGTTATTCTATATATTTGAGTAAATATCACCTTTAGCCTAAGCCAGGTTGTGGGAAAGAATTGCAAACTCAGTACAATACTATCTCAGGAAACTTACATCCTACATAAACAGTAAGTCAGCAGATGCTGGCATAGTTTCTCCTCTCACTCTACACACAAAGCAATTAGAGCCCTCTGAGGCCTAAGCTCACACCGCCAGCCTCTTCCTAAGCTGCCAGATATTCAAAGGCAAGTCCTGCACAGCTGTGGGTCAGAGTCACAGCGACCAGAGATGATGGTGAAACCACTGAGCCTGTTCTCTTGTGATCATACCTGAAACTGGGACAAACCAGGCATGAACGAGTCCCCTCACCCATGATGCCACCAAGAATCAACTTTCCAGATTATGAATCTGTAAACATCATCTAATTATCACCCCACAATGGAATCTTCAGAGCATCAAAAGGCTTATTGATAGCTGCAGCTGAGATTTAAAAAAAAAAAAGATGGACAAAACCATACCATTTGAAATTTTTATTAAAAGACTTCTAATATAAATTGTCACTGATCTGAGTAGCTGAATTCTGATATTTCAAATAAGCTGAAAGAAAAAGGGAAAAAATAAAGAAACCTAGTGTTCACTCTCTTAAAAAAAAATTACCTGAGGTAAAAATGTAGAACAAAGAGGCATCTAAATATTTCTTTAGATTTTTTAACAATAATTAATACCCCTAACTAGGAAACATACTTGTAGTTGGTGAGGAGTGAGCATATACACTCACTGAAGTTGCCTAGACTGTCTACACTACAAACCATTTTATCAAAACACTAGTCCATGTCTTTGTTCTCATGCCCTTGGCTTGCTTTTCTTATGTAAACACTTTCTCTTTGTCAAATCAGTTGAGAATGTGAAGGTCTGGAGTTTACAGATGGCATATGCTCATTCTAAATACCTGATACATACATAACTTAAAACCTACAGAACTTTGAACATCCTAAATTACAGTCTGACAGATCAAGAGAAAAGAAATCTTGTCCATTCTATTTCCATTCCCACTGGAATAAATTCAAGCAATCATGTTCCCACCAACAGCCAGAAAAATGAAATTCTATAATGTGTCATAAGACTTTAGAGAACATTACTTTTTCTGATCACAAAAAAATGAAAGCCCAATAAGGCAGATTTGTAGGATTCTTGAAGAATGGTAAGTGATGAGTCCCCGTCACCTTGAATGGAAGCCTCTAGTATGTGGGCATATGCTTATATGTATGTGTGATTGTATGGAGGTGGGGGTATGTGTGTTTCCATCAGTGAGTGAGAGGGGGTGCTTAGACCCCCACAGGTTATTGTGATGTAACTGTTGAAAAACTCTAGTTTAGACATTGTGCTTCATGGAGAGCCACTACAATTGCTCCACTACCCATCTGTCCATTTGTCATACTGTGGTCACTTGCATGTTTCGATAATGGTGGGAAATATGCCACCAGTGTTTCAAATACCAGCAGGGTCATCCAGGGTAGACAGGTATGAATGCAGCTTCCAGACTAAGACAGACTAGGAAGAAAGGCCTAACAAGCTACTTTCGAAAACTCGCCAATGAAAACACTATGGATCGCAACTGGATATTGTCTGATATAGTGCTGGAAGATCAGCCCCCAAGGTTGGGAGGCACTCGAAATACACAGTGGCTGCAACAATGGTCTCAAGCACAGCAACAGTCATGAAGATAGTATACGACCAGGCAATGTTTCATTCTGTTGTACATGGGTCGCCATGAGTCAGAGCCAGCTTGATGAGAACTAACAACAATTACACTACCACTACTATTATATACACACACAGGCACATATATGCATTGCATTGCCAATTTTCCTCAAGTCTTCTCTTTTCTGTACCCCCTACATTTTGGATCCTTTTAACTTGTCCTCCAAAGCAGGTACTCAATTTGTCGACTTCTCATCATCCCCATTACTAACACCTGGTCCAATCCACCAGCACCCAGACCACTGCAAATGCCTCCTACCCTGTTGTCTATTTTGAATCTCAACCCCTACAATCCATTTTCCATACCAAAGCCAGAATGAGCTTTTAAAACTTAAATTAGATCACTCAGCTCTCCTGTTTAAAACCTCAGTTTCTCAGAAGCAAATCTAACTCTCTATTGTGACCTACAGAGCTCTATGTCTGGCCACTGCCCACCTCGCCCCCACATCTATACACTCCCATTTACCCCTGTGTTTCTGCACTTCACCTTATGGCCTTTCTGCTAGCGGCACCCTTTGCCTGAATTGTCCTTCCCATGGCTCCTTCTGTCTTTGAGATGTTACCTCTGCACAGAGGCCTTTTCCGGCCAGCAAATTTTAAGTAGCCATCCCTCACATCACCCTACTTTAATTCTCTGTATGGCATTCTATCGGCCAGGGCCCAATCAGGTGACAGAAACCACACCAGGTATTTTAAGAGGGAACTTAATATAAAGAATTGTTAACTAGCTATAAAGTTATTAACTAGGAACTGAAAAGACAAATGGAGAACACTAAGGTATCACAGAGGCAGCAGCCACTGGCAGCAGTGTCTACACCCAGGGGTAGAGAAACAAATGGAAGAAGTCGGGATTATTCAAAAGAAGTGTTTAAGAGGGACCTGGCAGAGCTGAAATTAGTACCGCAAGGAAGAGGTTCTGCTCAGAAGCAGCTCATATTCCTGACCGGGACGAAATGAAGGCGATTCTGTACCTACCAGAAAAAAAAAATGCAAGTTAGTTCCAGCTTCTGCTACAGGGAAGCCATGCTGCTCTGAGTGAAGAAGCCTGATTGGGTAATGTTTACAAGAACTACCTGCAGACCCCGGAAGGCACTAGAAGCAGACAGGAAGGAGCAAGTCACTTCTTCAGCCCCCGAGCCTCGGAGGCGCTCTCTCCCGCCCTCTAATGGAAGATTTAGCAAAAACTGGGTTTGCAGAGTCCCAGCCTCAACATCACGAAGCTGAGTATTTTTGTTTGCCTCTCCCTGATATTATTAAGTTGAACCATATGAAATGAACATTTTTGAAATTAAAAAAAATCTTAGTTATTAGCAATTTCATATGGCTCAACCTAATAGGTCATTAGTTTCTTGTTGGCAGCAACCGCAACTATCTTGCTCAATATTTTATGGAAAATACAGAGAGCAGTGCCTAGTACCTAATATGTGCTCATGTTTGTGAATTAATAAATTATTAAATTCCTAATGAAGACTTTAATATTAAAACCTAAAGAACATAATTTCATCTTTCCATGATAATCTAAAAAAATACTTCAAAATCTTACCTTGTTATACTATGATATACAGTGTGAAAGTTAAAAAATGGATGGAATTGATGACCAACAGGATGCCAAACGATATAAAGTTGATAATATAAGATTCACAATTTAAAGGATTGTTGTTAGTTGCCATCAAGTCGACTCCAACTCATGGCAACTCCAGTACAACAGAGCAAAAACGTTCCCTGGTCCTACGCCGTTTTCATGATCAATAGTATTCTTGAGTCTATTTTGGTGGCCACTGTGTATTTTGAGCGCCGTCCAAATTAAGGCTCATCTTTCAGCACGATATCGGATAATATCCTGTTGTGATCCATAGGGCTTTCATTGGCTAATTTTTGGAAGTAGATTGCCAGGCCTTTCTTCCTTGCCTTAGTCTGGAAGCTCTGCTGAAATCTGTCCACTATGAGTCCTGGTGGTATTTGAAATACCAGTGGCAAAGCTTCCGGCATCACAGCAACACACAGATCACTACAGTACAACAAACTGACACACGGGTGGTGGCTTTAAACAGTACCAACCTGGGGAAAAAAAAATGTTTTTAAATGCTTCCTTGAGGTCCAGTCTGTTAAGCTCGGAATTGAACTCTCTTGCAGGCAGGCAATCTCAAGCAATTCAAAAAGTAAAATAAAAACTCTTATGAAAGCTTCTCCCCTTTTCAACTGAAGAAGCAACTTTTCAAAATTCAATCTCCCTCAGCATGTAACTGTCAAATAGGCAGAAGCCCCATGACCAAGTTATCACATGACAAATCCAGGGTTTTCAGTTCAGAGTGGATTCACCACATGCTCACGCAGAGCACATGCACACACATGTCACACACACACACAGAGGGCCTTAAACCACTCACCCACGTGTTAAAAAACAAGAAAAGATGACTTCACCTTGGACAAAAGAGCTTATAAACCGTTTCTCCTATTTGTTCCATTCATGAGACCAATAGGATTTCAAAGCTACCTGTCCTCAAAGAGGCTGCCTGATGTGGAGGTTAAGAGCATGGACTTAGTGAGCCCTGACTGCCAGGTGAGGGGACGATTCCGGCTCTGATGCTTCTCAGTTATGTCAGTTGAGCAAGCCACTTAACCAGTCTGTGCCTCAGTTTCCCCATCTGTATACTTTGAATAATAATAGAACATAATTCATAAGGTAGATATGAGGACTAAGCTAATATAAGTAAAATGCTTAGAGCCATAAGTGCTACATATACTTCCTGGTTCCTAAGCTTTGAGGACCTAAAAATCCCCTGGTGTGCTTTCTACAACCACAGGTTCCCTGGCGCCAACCCCACAAAATCTAATTCACTACCTCTGGGGCAGAGAGCCAGAAATCTGCCTATTTACCAAGCATCTCAGGTAACCAAAGTCAGGTGGTCCTGAGACACTTAGAAACACAGGTCTATAAACCTAAGGGGGCAAGGTGCAGAGGAATGACTGCCACATTCTCCAGCCAAACCCTGCTCTGTCTCTGGTGACAACATACATTTACTTCCAATATGAACCTCAAACCAGGGAAGAGAAAATATTAAATGAACCCCTTTATCATCTGTATCTGGTGCCTCAAATGATGGGCTCTCCATCACTTTCCTGGTGGGAATCTATGTCGTTAGGTTGTTGTTAGGTGCTGTCGAGTCAGTTTCAACTCATAGTAACCCTATGTACAACAGAACGAAACACTGCCCAGGCCCACACCATTCTCAGAATCGTTGCTATATTTGAGCCCATTGTTGCAGCCCCTATGTCAATCTTCCTCATTGAGTGTCTTCCTCTTTTTCACTGATCCTCTACCAACTATGATGTCCTTCTCCAGGGAATGGTCTGATAACATGTCCTTCTGATAATCCGTCCAAAGTATGTGAGGTGAAGTCTCGCCATCCGTGCTTCTAACTAGCATTCTGGCTGTACTTCTTCCAAAAAAGATTTGTTTGTTCTTCTGTCAGTCCATGGTATATTCAATATTCTTCACCACCATCATAATGCAAAGCCATCGATTCTTCTTCAGTCTTCCTTACTCATCGTCCAGCTTTCACATGCATATGGGGTGACTGAAAATATTACAGCTTGGGTCAAGCATACCTTAGTCCTCAAAGTGACCTCTTTGCTTTTTTTTTTAACACCTTAAAGAGGTCTTTTGAAGCAATTTACCCAATGCAATACGTCCTTTGATTTCTTGACTGCTGCTTCCATGTGGCTTCCATGTGGATCCAAGCAAAATGAAATCCCTGACAACTTCAAAACTGTCATAAAAAGACAACTTACTTTCAAGTTTTCAGGAGAATCCATAGGCCAATACTAAACACAAAGCATATTCTCTCTTCTTCCCCTTTAGATGTTGGTCTCTCTTCTTCCCCCTCTCTTGCCATCATTGCAACGCTCATGTGTTTATAAGTGGTTTCTATAATCTTAGATCATTTGGCCAATAAAAAATATCTAATTATGCTGAAGGTGAATCCCTTCAGCCCTTAATCATTTTGTTTGCTTTTCTGCATTCCTTTCAATACCAAGAACAATTCAATGTATCATCACCCCTTAATGAATCGGAAGTACCAGGCTCCAGTGCAAACACACAGGTGCCCTGGAGGCAAAAAACGAAATAGTTATTATCTACATTAAGTACTCAGAATAACTGCACCAAATAAAGGGTGAAGAAAAGAACGAGAAAGATCACTAACTGCATGTAGAAGGCCGCAAGCCCCAGAAAAAAATCCTCAGACAATGAAGTCAGCAAATAACAAAATTTAGATTGAAAAATGCTAAATATCTCCTATAAAACAGATTGCTGAGTTGTTTTTTAGCAATGATTTTCTTTTCTTTTAAAGGCATGTGATGGATAGAGTGCAAAAGGGAACACAGACTCATGTAAATTGCTTTAAGAAGATATTTTTCAGCTCCTTGTACTCTAGTTAGTCCAAAAGGAAATAAAATGTCATCCTTGTTGATTGGGAGGAAGAATTTTAAAAAATATCCTCCTCAAGGAAAGTAGGTTACCAGCGTGACAGGAATTTAGTTCTGACTTATCAGGGTGTGAAGATAACCCCCTGTAGTTCTGGGCTACCCTCAGGAATCTATCAACAATGAAGCTTCAATGTGCTGCCCAAGAGAAAGTATTAAATAACTTCATCCCCCACAGATGGTCAAAGTCACAGCAGGTTCCAGCTGAGAGGTACCAGAGCCCGCTGGAGAATCAGAGCTGCTTCCTTCCCCTCAGAAAGCGGATGGATGTCTGGGTATGTCTAGGGACCTTCTAGTCGGCCTCCACTTTTCTACAGACGGAGGAAGAAAAGTGTCATGAAATTAGGCATTAAGACCAAGGAGACTTTATACCTCCATTAAAAAAAGAAATCAAGACAACCTTAATAATTATCTGGACAAGTAACTAAGCAGTCATAAAAATCATTCATTCATTAACATTTATTGAGCACCTTTGTGTGCAGGGATCTGTTCAGAGGTTAGGGATGGGCCTATTTTGTCGCAGGAGTGATGGGCGCGCCGCTCAGCCCTTCCCCAAGCTCCAGCTGCATTCGAGGCCCGCCCCAGCCCCCGCGCCAAGGGAAGGCCTCCCGAGAGCGCATGCACCACGGCAGGTTCAAGCCCAACTCCCCACTCGCGCCTCACAAATTGCTCCAGATAGGGTTACTAGATTAGCAAATGAAATACAGGACGCCATGTTTTATCTGACAAATCTTGCCGAAGCCCAGAGAAGCCAGTTCCGAGGACCAGGGAGGACAATGATGTGGGCGGCCCGGAATAGAAGGAAGTGTGGCGGAAGGGGCAGCTAAAAAAAAAAAAAAGACGAGCCAACTGCGCAACTTCTCTCGGCCTGGACTGGGGCGAGCGGGAGGCGAGGGACACGCTGAGGGGTGAGGACGCAGAGCGGCCGGTAGGACTTGTGGCTGGCATTCTCTTCCATGCCCTTGCCTCAGAAGTCGTTGGCGAAGATACCCTAGCGGAGCGGGCCATCGGGCCACACGTCGTCTTGCACTAACTCGCCCTACAGGGAGCTGCTATAGCACAGGCCGCCGCTGCTGCTCGGCAGAGGTTGTCACCACCGTTTCACCGCCACCGCCGCCACCGCCCCGACTTCTCCCGGGCGTCCGGCATCCTCCGGTCCCGGGGCCCCGGAGGTGGGCTCGGCCATGTAGCGGCGGCCGCTGGCTTCCCCGCTGGCGCCCGGCACTCGGCCGCGGAGTTGGCCCGGTTGCCAGTCTACAGCAGCTTCCCAGCCTGCTGCGCCACCTCGGCCTCCTCCGCCCCATGCACGTGCTTCCTCTACGCTCCGCGCCCCGGCCCCTGTCCCCCCAAAAACCCGTACCTACACGGGTCTGCCCGCACGGGCGCACCCGTCCCCAGGCCTCTGCAGTGCGCACGGAGGTCGCGGCCGCCGACCTGTCCCAGCAGGGCAGGGAAGAGGCACCCCGGGATACCTCCTGATGGACTGGGCTATGCCCGCCACCCCGCATTCCACCTCCTAAAAGGGGCTTGGGAGGGGAAGATCTGGCGGGCGTCTCTGGGCCCGGGGCCAAGGCAGCCTCAGCGAGTGCACACCATGAAACCCCCTCAGTCGCACCCCTCGTAAAGGGAAAAGTGGCTGGTGTTTCCCGGGAAGTTCCCGGCTTTTCGGCACTCCGGACAACAGCAGCCGCAGCGCCCGGGGAAACGCTCTCTGGCCCCGCACGCCCCCTCGCGCCCGTTCCCCATCTCCTGCGATGGGGTTTCTCTCACCCGCCCCGGGCTGCGTGGGACAGTTCCAGTCTGGGGGCAGGGGGTAGGGCGGGGACGGGCGCTGCGGCCGGCCGATGACTGCTGGAAGAAACCGTGGGGAATGGAGCTTCCAAAAGCACTTTTCCGAAAGCCAAATGAAAGGCCAAGGACTTCTTGTCCGCCCTTCCCGTATTTGTTCAGAGCCGCCACCCTACATGTTTTCCTTAACTGCCCTTTCCTCTGCTGGCGCTTACAAAAAGCTCAGGTTCGATTTTTGGTTTGGATATGGAGGCTGAATCAGTTTCTGAAACATTTCTCCCCATTTTACTTTTTAGTTAAATTCTTGAGGCAATCCAGGAGATTCTGAGCAAGTTGCTTTTTTCTTCCAATCTAAGTATATCACTTGGGTCAGACATTATTTTGTGGGCTTTGGTTGTTGTCATGGATTGAATCATGTCCCCCCGAAATACCTGTAAACTTGGCTAGGCCATGATTCCCAGTATTGTGTGATTGTCCACCATTTTGTCACCTGATGCGATTTTCCTATGTGTTGTAAATCCTACCTCTACAATGTTAATGAGGTGGGATTCAATAGACAAGATTAGGTTGTGTCTTAATCTCTTTTGAGATACAAAAGAGAGAGGTGAGCAGAGAGGTAACCTCTTACTGCCAAGAAAGTTGTGCCAGGAGCCGAGCATGTCCTTTGGACCTGGAGTCCCTGTGCTCAGAAGCTTGTAGTCCAGGAGAAGATTGATGAAGACCTTCCTCCAGAGCTGACAGAGAGAGAAAGCCTTTTCCTGGGGCTAATGCCCTGAACTTGGACTTCTAGCCTAATAAACTTCTGTTTGTTGAAGCCATCCGCTTGTAATATTTCTATTATAGCAGCACTAGATAACCAAGGCAGGTGTGTTTGAATTTTCCAGCTAAATCAACAGGCAACGATATGCATAAGACTTCTGGCTTTGGCTCCTAAGCCCCCTTGTGTTTCTGAGAGATTGTTTTTCTTGTTAAAATACTAGTTATAATCTATCAGTAATTAAATATTCCAGAGTGCTGCTCTCTACATTTGAAAGTGAATTAAGAGGCCTAGAGAAGCGAGCATGCTAGATTGGCTGTATTGACTGGAGGGCAATGGTTTTGTTTTGTTTTGTTTTAGATTGGATGTACTATGTATGACCAAAAAACCCAACAGGTGATTAGATTTCATGAGAGGGCATGGACGATACAGATTTACAAGAACAACAAGGAACGCACTGAAAAAGGAAACCAGTATCGCTAAGAAGTACCCTGGTGGCTCACATCTTCTGCAGGTCAGGGTTGACAATACGAGAGGCCATCCCTGGGCTCACTAGTACCAATGGGGATGTTAAGATCTTGAAAAAGTAGGTGACGTTCTGTTAGAATAGATGCAATTATTGCACTGAATGTAAGGGTCAGATGGGTATCCAGGGCACCTAAGCCACAGAGCTATTGAAAATTAGTAGAATTTGGCATTTGTAGGGAAAAAACAGATGGGCAGCCAACAAGGATACTATTCAGCCTATTCAGTCAAAAGTAATCAAGCGGAGGCGGAGCCAAGATGGTGGACTAGGCAGACGCTACCTCGGATCCCTCTTACAACAAAGACACGGAAAAACAAGTGAATCGATCACATACATAACAATCTACGAACCCTGAACAACAAACACAGATGTAGAGACGGAGAACGAACTAATATGGGGAAGCAGTGATTGTTTCCAGAGCCTGGAGCCAGCGTACCAGTCAGGTACGGCACAAGCACAGAGAGCTGCTCCACCCCCCTGAACTAACCCCGGGAGGGGGACCAGCCGGTTCCACGGGCGGCGTGGGACGCAGCCGGTAGGAGAAGTCCCCGGGAGGCAGTGACTGGTCTTGGAGCAGAAAGAGCAGCATCCGAGCCGGGGAACCGTCCCGCAGGGATTTGGACTGGACGCAGGTACGGCATAAACACGGAGAGCTGCTCCACCCCCCTGAACTAACCCCGGGAAGGAGACCAGCCGGGTCGTGCAGGCGGCGTGGGACGCAGCCGGTAGGAGAAGTCCCCGGGAGGCAGCGACTGGTATTGGAGCGGGGAGAACAGCATCCCAGCCGGGAGACTCGGTTACGGCACAAGCACAGGGAGCTGCTCCACCCATCTGAACTAACCCCGGGAGGAGGCCCAACTGGTTCTCAGGGCCGGCACGGCCACGCCGCTGGAGGGACGAGAAGTCCCTGGGAGGCAGCGACTGATTTTAGAGTCGAGAGTGCACCGTCCCAGTAGGGGAGCCTTGACACTGGGCGTGGGTCTGGAAGCGGAGGATCTGACCGTGACTCCAGCGGGCCAGACCCCCTGGGGGCAATCTCCACACAGCCAGCACACATAGGCGACGCGCCCCGCGGGAATCTCATATAATAGTCATTCCAAGCAAGACAAGCAACTCTGGCTATATTCTGAGGTGCTACTCTCCTATCTCTCTGTTCCCTCCCCCACCCTCCCCAGGTGGCTTCATTAACATCTGAATAGCCTGAGCAAGAGGGAGAACTCTGATAGGGATCTGACTGCATTTTTTTTTTAGCGGATTTTCTGGAAAAACTAGTTTCCCAGTGATGGCTCGGAGACAACAATCCATATCAAACCACTTAAAGAAGCAGACCATGACAGCTTCTCCAGCCCCCCAAACAAAAGAATCAAAATCTTTCCCAAATGATGATACAATCCTGGAATTATCAGATACAGAATATAAAAAACTAATTTACAGAACGCTTAATGATATCACAAATGAAATTAGGATAACTGCAGAAAAAGCCAAGGAACACACTGATAAAACTGTTGAAGAACTCAAAAAGATTATTCAAGAACATAGTGGAAAAATTAATAAGTTGCAAGAATCCATAGAGAGACAACATGTAGAAGTCCAAAAGATTAACAATAAAATAACAGAATTAGACAACGCACTAGGAAGTCAGAGGAGCAGACTCGAGCAATGAGAATGCAGACTGGGACATCTGGAGGACCAGGGAATCAACACGAACATAGCTGAAAAAAAATCAGATAAAAGAATTAAAAAAAATGAAGAAACCCTAAGAATTATGTGGGACTCTATCAAGAAGGATAACCTGCGGGTGATTGGAGTCCCAGAACAGGGAGGGGGGACAGAAAACACAGAGAAAATAGTTGAAGAACTCCTGACAGAAAACTTCCCTGACATCATGAAAGACGAAAGGATATCTATCCAAGATGCTCATCGAACCCCATTTAAGATTGATCCAAAAAGAAAAACACCAAGACATATTATCATCAAACTCACCAAAACCAAAGATAAACAGAAAATTTTAAAAGCAGCCAGGGAGAAAAGAAAGGTTTCCTTCAAGGGAGAATCAATAAGAATATGTTCTGATTACTCAGCAGAAACCATGCAGGCAAGAAGGGAATGGGACGACATATACAGAACACTGAAGGAGAAAAACTGCCAACCAAGGATCATATATCCAGCAAAACTCTCTCTGAAATATGAAGGCAAAATTAAGATATTTACAGACAAACACAAGTTTAGAGAATTTGCAAAAACCAAACCAAACCTACAAGAAATACTAAAGGATATTGTTCGATCAGAGAACCAATAATATCAGATATCAGCACCACATAAGGTCACAAAACAGAACGTCATGATAGCAACTCAAATAGGGAAATCACAAAAACAAACAAATTAAGATTAATTAAAAAAAAAATACACATAACAGGGAATCATGGAAGTCAATAGGTAAAAGATCACAATAATCAAAAAGAGGGACTAAATACAGGAGGCAATGAACTGCCATATGGAGAGTGATACAAGGCGATATAGAACAATACAAGTTAGGTTTTTACTTGGAAAAATAGGGGTAAATAATAAGGTAACCACAAAAAGGTATAACAACTCTATAACTCAAGATAAAAACCAAGAAAAACGTAACGACTCAACTAACATAAAGTCAAGCACTATGAAAATGAGGATCTCACAATTTACTAAGAAAAACGCCTTAGCACAAAAAAGTATGTGGAAAAATGAAATGGCCAACAACACACATAAAAAGGCATCAAAATGACAGCACTAAAAACTTATTTATAATTACCCTGAATGTAAATGGACTAAATGCACCAATAAAGAGACAGAGAGTCACGGACTGGATAAAGAAACACGATCCATCTATATGCTGCCTACAAGAGACACACCTTAGACTTAGAGACACAAACAAACTAAAACTCAAAGGATGGAAAAAAGTATATCAAGCAAACAATAAGCAAAAAAGAAGAGGAGTAGCAATATTAATTTCTGACAAAATAGACTTTAGACTTAAATCCACCACAAAGGATAAAGAAGGACACTATATAATGATAAAAGGGACAATCGATCAGGAAGACATAACCATATTAAATATTTATGCACCCAATGACAGGGCTGCAAGATACATAAATCAAATTTTAACAGAATTGAAAAGCGAGATAGATACCTCCACAATTATAGTAGGAGACTTCAACACACCACTTTCGGAGAAGGACAGGACATCCAGTAAGAAGCTCAACAGAGAAACAGAAGATCTAATTACAACAATCAACGAACTTGACCTCATTGACTTATACAGAACTCTCCACCCAACTGCTGCAAAATATACTTTTTTTTCTAGCGCACATGGAACATTCTCCAGAATAGACCACATATTAGGTCATAAAACAAACCTTTGCAGAGTCCAAAACATCGAAATATTACAAAGCATCTTCTCAGACCACAAGGCAATAAAACTAGAGATCAATAACAGAAAAACTAGGGAAAAGAAATCAAATACTTGGAAACTGAACAATACCCTCCTGAAAAAAGACTGGGTTATAGAAGACATCAAGGAGGGAATAAGGAAATTCATAGAATGCAACGAGAATGAAAATACTTCCTATCAAAACCTCTGGGACACAGCAAAAGCAGTGCTCAGAGGCCAATTTATATCGATAAATGCACACATCCAAAAAGAAGAAAGAGCCAAAATCAGAGAACTGTCCCTACAACTTGAACAAATAGAAAGTGAGCAACAAAAGAATCCATCAGGCACCAGAAGAAAACAAATAATAAAAATTAGAGCTGAACTAAATGAATTAGAGAACAGAAAAACAATTGAAAGAATTAACAAAGCCAAAAGCTGGTTCTTTGAAAAAAATAACAAAATTGATAAACCATTGGCTAGACTGACTAAAGAAATACAGGAAAGAAAACAAATAACCCGAATAAGAAACGAGAAGGACCACATCACAACAGAACTAAATGAAATTAAAAGAATCATTTCAGATTATTATGAAAAATTGTACTCTAACAAATTTGAAAACCTAGAAGAAATGGATGAATTCCTGGAAAAACACTACCTACCTAAACTAACACATTCAGAAGTAGAACAACTAAATAGACCCATAACAAAAAAAGAGATTGAAACGGTAATCAAAAAACTCCCAACAAAAAAAATCCCTGGCCCGGACGGCTTCACTGCAGAGTTCTACCAAACTTTCAGAGAAGAGTTAACACCACTACTACTAAAGGTATTTCAAAGCATAGAAAATGACGGAATACTACCCAACTCATTCTATGAAGCCACCATCTCCCTGATACCAAAACCAGGTAAAGACATTACAAAAAAAGAAAATTATAGACCTATATCCCTCATGAACATAGATGCAAAAATCCTCAACAAAATTCTAGCCAATAGAATCCAACAACACATCAAAAAAATAATTCACCCTGATCAAGTGGGATTTATACCAGGTATGCAAGGCTGGTTTAATATCAGAAAAACCATTAAAGTAATCCATCACATAAATAAAACAAAAGACAAAAACCACATGATCTTATCAATTGATGCAGAAAAGGCATTTGACAAAGTCCAACACACATTCATGATAAAAACTCTTACCAAAATAGGAATTGAAGGAAAATTCCTCAACATAATAAAGGGCATCTATGCAAAGCCAACAGCCAATATCACTCTAAATGGAGAGAACCTGAAAGCATTTCCCTTGAGAACGGGAACCAGAGAAGGATGCCCTTTATCACCGCTCTTATTCAACATCGTGTTGGAAGTCTTAGCCAGGGCAATTAGGCTAGACAAAGAAATAAAAGGTATCCGGATTGGCAAGGAAGAAGTAAAGTTATCACTATTTGCAGATGACATGATTATATACACAGAAAACCCTAAGGAATCCTCCAGAAAACAACTGAGACTAATAGAAGAGTTTGGCAGAGTCTCAGGTTATAAAATAAACATACAAAAATCACTTGGATTCCTCTACATCAACAAAAAGAACACCGAAGAGGAAATAACCAAATCAATACCATTCACAGTAGCCCCCAAGAAGATAAGATACTTAGGAATAAATCTTACCAAGGATGTAAAAGACCTATACAAAGAAAACTACAAAGCTCTACTACAAGAAATTCAAAAGGACATACTTAAGTGGAAAAACATACCCTGCTCATGGATAGGAAGACTTAACATAGTAAAAATGTCTATTCTACCAAAAGCCATCTATACATTTAACGCACTTCCGATCCAAATTCCAATGTCATATTTTAAGGGGATAGAGAAACAAATCACCAATTTCATATGGAAGGGAAAGAAGCCCCGGATAAGCAAAGCACTACTGAAAAACAAGAAGAAAGTGGGAGGCCTCACCTTACCCGACTTCAGAACCTATTATACAGCTACAGTAGTCAAAACAGCCTGGTATTGGTACAACAACAGAAACATAGACCAATGGAACAGAACTGAGAACCCAGACATAGATCCATCCACGTATGAGCAGCTGATATTTCACAAAGGACCAGTGTCAATTAATTGGGGAAAAGATAGCCTTTTTAACAAATGGTGCTGGCATAACTGGATATCCATTTGCAAAAAAATGAAACAGGACCCATACCTCACACCAGGCACAAAAACTAACTCCAAGTGGATCAAAGACCTAAACATAAAGACTAAAACGATAAAGATCATGGAAGAAAAAATTGGGACAACCCTAGGAGCCCTAATACAAGGTATAAACAGAATACAAAATATTACCAAAAATGATGAAGAGAAACCCGATAACTGGGAGCTCCTAAAAATCAAACACCTATGCTCATCTAAAGACTTCTCCAAAAGAGTAAAAAGACCACCTACAGATTGGGAAAGAATTTTCGGCTATGACATCTCCGACCAGCGCCTGATCTCTAAAATCTACATGATTCTGTCAAAACTCAACCACAAAAAGACAAACAACCCAATCAAGAAGTGGGCAAAGGATATGAACACACATTTCACTAAAGAAGATATTCAGGCAGCCAACAGATACATGAGAAAATGCTCTCGATCATTAGCCATTAGAGAAATGCAAATTAAAACTACGATGAGATTCCATCTCACACCAGCAAGGCTGGCATTAATCCAAAAAACACAAAATAATAAATGTTGGAGAGGCTGCGGAGAGATTGGAACTCTCATACACTGCTGGTGGGAATGTAAAATGGTACAACCACTTTGGAAATCTATCTGGCGTTATCTTAAACAGTTAGAAATAGAACTACCATACGACCCAGAAATCCCACTCCTCAGAATATACCCTAGAGATACAAGAGCCTTCATACAAACAGATATATGCACACCCATGTTTATTGCAGCTCTGTTTACAATAGCAAAAAGTTGGAAGCAACCAAGGTGTCCATCAACAGATGAATGGGTAAATAAATTGTGGTATATTCACACAATGGACTACGCGTCGATAAAGTACAGTGACGAATCTGTGAAACATTTCATAACATGGAGGAACCTGGAAGGCATTATGCTGAGCGAAATGAGTCAGAGGCAAAAGGACAAATATTGTATAAGACCACTAGTATAAGATCTTGAGAAATAGTAAACCTGAGAAGAACACATACTTTTGTGGTTACGAGGAGGGGAGGGAGGGAGGGTGGGAGAGGGTTTTTTATTGATTAATCAGTAGATAAGAACTGCTTTAGGTGAAGGGAAAGACAACACTCAATACATGGAAGGTCAGCTCAATTGGACTGGACCAAAAGCAAAGAAGTTTCCGGGATAAAATGAATGCTTCAAAGGTCAGCGGAGCAAGGGCGGGGGTCTGGGGAACATGGTTTGAGGGGACTTCTAAGTCAATTGGCAAAATAATTCTATTATGAAATCATTCTGCATCCCACTTTGAAATATGGCGTCTGGGGTCTTAAATGCTAACAAGCGGCCATCTAAGATGCATCAATTGGTCTCAACCCACCTGGAGCAAAGGAAAATGAAGAACACCAAGGCCACACGACAACTAAGAGCCCAAGAGACAGAAAGGGCCACATGAACCAGAGACCTACATCATCCTGAGACCAGAAGAACTAGTTGGTGCCCGGCCACAATCGATGACTGCCCTGACAGGGAGCACAGCAGAGGACCCCTGAGGGAGCAGGAGATCAGTGGGATACAGACCCCAAATTCTCATAAAAAGACCAAACTTAATGGTCTGACTGAGACTGGAGGAATCCCGGCGGCCATGCTCCCCAGACCTTCTGTTGACACAGGACAGGAAGCATCCCCGAAAACAACTCATCAGAAATGAAAGGGACTGGTCAGCGGGTGGGAGAGAGACGCTGATGAAGAGTGAGCTAATTATATCAGGTGGACACTTGAGATTGTGTTGGCTACTCTTGTCTGGAGGGGGGATGGGAGGATAGAGAGAGAGGGAAGCCGGCAAAATTGTCACGAAAGGAGAGACTGAAAGGGCTGACTCAAGAGGGGGAGAGCAAGTGGGAGTAGGGAGTGAGATGTATGTAAACTTATATGTGACAGACTGATTGGATTTGTAAACGTTCACTTGAAGCTTAATAAAAGTTATTAAAAAAAAAAGTAATCAAGCGTGAATATTAGAATCTAAGGAATCTAAGTTTTCACATACTTTGGACATGTTATCAGGAGGGACTAGTCCCTGGAGAAGGACATCATGCTTGGTAAAGTAGAGGGTCGGTGAAAAAGAGGAAGACCCTCAACAAGATGGAATGACACAGTGACTGCAACAATGGGCTCGAGCAAAACAACATTTTTTTGATTATGAGGATGGTGCAGAACCGGGCAGTGTTTCATTCTGTTGTGCATAGGGTCACTATGAGTCAGAACTGACTCAACAGCACCTAACAACACCAAGGACTCTGGTCTCTATAAAAAGTCACTATTCCTTGTTGAGTATCCAACCTAAGCCAGTTTTCAGACCCAGAAGTCACTGACTGGAGAAGTAGCCAAGTGCCCAGGAAGAAGGACCCTATAACACCTTAGCAAATGTATGGTAGTAACACTCCCCGTGGCAAAAATTACTCCTATAATTAAATGGAAGCAAATTGTCCAGTTAGTAACATAACTATGCACTAGGAAAATTGGAACACCAAGTATTTTAAAGACTATTAGACAAGGTCTCTGTGATATGCTGGGACTTGAAGCATCAATATGGGACCCTATTAGAATAACGGCATGTGGTGTCCAAATAATAAATGGATTCTTGGTTCAGGGCAGTGGATCCACTGGGTCTAAAGATCATGCTGGAAGTTTATACCATGTGTTACGGATTGAATTTTTTCCCCAAAAAAGATATGATGAAGTCTTAACTCCTGGTACCTGTGGACCTAACCTTATTTGGAAAATGTTCCAGGACAGGAGGCCAAAAGAGTGCAGTAAATTAGAAGATAACTTACATGATGATGAGTCACCTATTATCAGCAGGTGGAATTCACCCTGAAATATACTGATTTGCAAATACAGTGAAGTTACATCCTATATAGACTTTAGATTTGAGTTTAGTTAAAATTGCCTTTGAAAATCCCACAGAAGGTACCCACAACAGAGAATAGTGTATGGCCCAACAACAAATCCAGCACAGTCCGTCTGTCCCCCAGCAGTGGCAGGGTTGGCTCTTTCTTCAGCTGGCATCATATGCAGTAGGCGGCTGGTGTTTGGGGGCAGTGTTGAAGGAGAATGTCTTAGACTCCAGAATCACAGCACTTCAGGGTCCTCACACCACTAGAGGAGCACGGGCAACAGCAGCTAGCTGAGGAAAACAATTCACAATTCCCAAGCATACAGAACTAGCCACATGATTTAGAAAGTTTTCTCTCTCCATGTGGTGAAACTCTAAGAAGGTAAAAGCACCTTGATGCTATATAAGACTCCAACGCATTGAGCATGAATTGGTAGTAATAATAACAATACAATAGCGTCAGTCATTGTTTCAAGTGCTTTACATGTATTTTCTCTTTTAACTCTCACATCAACCTCATTGTTAGAGATGAAGAAACTAATTCTCAAATGTTAAGTAGCTTGCACAAAGGCCCACTCCTAATAAGAAAGAGCAGAGCCAGGATTTCAACCCAGGCAGTATGGTTCCTGTAAGGGTAAAACTCTGTGTGTCAGAGTAGAACTGTGCTCCACAGGCTTTTCAATGGCTGATTTTCCAGAAGTATATCGCCAGGCCTTTCTTCTGAGGTGCCTCTGGGTGAACTCAAGTCTCCAGTCTTTCAGTTGGCAGCCAAGCGCGTTAAACGTTTGCACCACCCGGGGACTCCGCTTTGCTATGTGAATTACGTGAATATCCGCCCAGACTTAGTAGTCGTTGGCATGCCATCTTGGATGCATCTAAATCTGATAATGCTTGCCCAATAATAAACTGTGTTCGTTCTTTTCCATTTTGGTACAGCTGGTTTCTGTTGTTGGCAGGGTTGTTTTATTTCCCTCAATACGGTACTCCAAAACTCATGTGTTTAGCTACCTCCCTACATTGCCTCTTGTGGACATTTACCTCACATAGATACAAACTGATGTTTGTCACAACCTGAACCCTTGAAAAAGCCTCAAAAAATTAATAATGTATGCGATACCTTATTCTTCTAAAGGTATGTAAGTACTTGATGAGTTTTAAAAAGATTTACAAGATCAAAATTGAAATTAAAAGTCTACTAATTGTGTTACTCCAAATTGTAACTGTCAAACTCTAGAGGCTCTTCCAATTCTAAAATTTTATGATTCTATCAAATGAGTATTCTAGGAGTTAGGTATTGTGAGAACATGATGAACGTCTTTAGCTGTTATAGTTGTTATTGTTTTGGGGAAAATTAGGGAAGTTGTTAACAACAAAGTTTATTCTGAAAAACTAGGTGATGAAAAGTAAAAGAAGACTGAAACTAAAAACATAAAAACTCAGAATATGAAATCTGGGCAGTAAGAAAAAGAAAACACAGGTAATATATATTTAAAAAATTTTTTACAGTGAGCTGAGATTTACAAGTTTTCTAAGACAGCAACTGTGAATAAATTTATTTCCCTGTGGAAAGTTTCAAAGCCTTTGCTTCAGTGTGTCTGAGTCCTAGGTAACTAAGCTAGCAAATTTAATCTCTCTCACTATGGCCAGAGAGACAGTAAACATGCCACTGATCCCAATCAAGCCACTTAAAAGGAATGCTTCGTTTTATATGATCACAAAAAGCAAAGGGGGGGGGCCAAGATGGCTGACTAGGTAGACGTTACCTCCGATCCCTCTTGCAACAAAGACACGGAAAACAAGTGAATTGATCACATACATGACAATCTACGAACCCTGAACAACAAACACAGATTTAAAGAGTTGACCTGAGTGATAGAGATGGAGAACGAACAACTACGGGGAAGCAGAGACTGTTTTTGGAGCCTGGAGCCAGTGTCCCAGTCAGGTAACCTTGGCGCCGGGCTTAGGACTGGGCTCAGGGGGGCTGAACACAACATCCTGTGGTGGTGCAGACATGGGGCGCAGCCCTACCCCCCTGAACTGACCATGGGAGGGGGCCCGGCCTGTCCTCGCGGGTGGCGCTGCGACGCGGCTGGCGGGAGGAGAAGTCCCCGGGAGGCAGCGACTGGTTTTGGAGCCGGGAGTGCAGCGTCCCAGCTGGGGAACCTTGGCACAGGGATTTGAACTGGGCGCAGGGGAGCTGAGCAGGACATCCTGTGAAGATGCAAACATGGGGCGCAGCCCTACCCCCTAAAACTGATCCTGGGAGGGGGCCCGGCCGGTCGGCGCGGGTGGGGCGGCAATGCAGCTGGCGGGAGGAGAAGTCCCCGGGAGGCAGCGACTGTTTTTGGAGCTGAGAGTGCAGCGTCCCAGCAGGGGAACCTTGACACTAGGCTTTGGACTGGCAGCGGAGGAACTAACCGTGGCTTCTACGGGCCTGACCCTCGGGGGCAATCTCTACCCAGCCAGCACACATAGGCGAAACGCCCCTCAGGAATCTCAGATAAAATAGTCATCCCAAGCAAGACAAGTAACTTTGTCTGTATTCCGGAGTGCTACTCTCTCCTGTTTTTCTGAACCCTCCCCTCCCCTTCCCAGGCGGCTTCATTAACATTGGAATTTCCTGAGCCAGAGGGAGAACTGCTCCACGGCTTTTCTTTTCCCTTTTTTTTTTTTTTTTTTTTTTTTTGGTCTTTTCCTAACCCATTCTTCCACCACAAAAAACCCAGGGACCAAAAATCCTTCCCTAATTGGACTAAAAACACAGTACCAGCTCCACCCAAGCATATGTGATCCATATCTCAGGCATTCATCCCTACATGGAACAAGGTGGCTATTATACTGCAAAGGCATCTCTGATAGGGATCTGACTGCATTTTTTTTTTTTTTTTAGTGGATTTACTGGAAAAACAAGTTTCCCAGGTCTGATATCTCTGCATATTCAACAGAGCCCTCACTGACCCAAAACAGGGAACTGAGGGCTGAAGCTCCCCCCAGACCACCCAGCCTGCCTTAGGGGTCTAAGGAGGGTGACACCTACCAATCTGTAGAGGTACTTGCATTGGGGACCTAAGGTACAGCTGCAGAGCCCTCCCACCAAGGTGCTTTAGGAATAGAGACACACCTACCTCACTGACACTTGGGGGAAGCCTGTCAGCATCCTGCCCCCCTGGAGTGTGAACCCCAGCTGCTAATAGAATCTGGTGCACACAACTATCACCACTACTTCTCAAGGTGGATAGGTGTTAGGGTGCAGCACACACTTGATGACCCAAAATCAGATTCTACTCAAGAATAGTGGATGGACTCAGGCATATATATCTGGTAACAGTCCAAACCAGCTGGTAATAGGTCATAAGTAAGTCAAGGGCTACAGCAATCAAGACAGAACAATCTAGTAGCCCATCCACGTATATTGAAAGAAAACAAAACAAGATAAGACTCAGTGAGCAAATATAGAATAAATCACTACAATATCTTAGTGATGGCTCGGAGACAGCAGTCGATATGGAACCACATAAAGAAGCAGACATGATAGCTTCTACAACCCCCCAAACAAAAGAATCAAAATCTTTCCCAAATGAAGATACAATCCTGGAATTATCAGATACAGAATATAAAAAACTAATTTACAGAATGCTTCAAGACATCAGAAACGAAATAAGGCAAACTGCAGAAAAAGCCAAGGAACACACTGATAAAACAGTTGAAGAACTCAAAAAGATTATTCAAGAACATAGTGGAAAAATTAATAAGTTGCAAGAATCCATAGAGAGACAGCATGCAGAAATCCAAAAGATTAACAATAAAATTACAGAATTAGACAATGCAATAGGAAGTCAGAAGAGCAGACTCGAGCAATTAGAATGCAGAGTGGGAATCTGGAGGACCAGGGTATTTACACTAACATAGCTGAAAAAAAAATCAGATAAAAGAATTAAAAAAAATGAAGAAACCCTAAGAATCATGTGGGACTCTATCAAGAAGGATAACTTGCATGTGATTGGAGTCCCAGAACGGGGAGGGAGGACAGAAAACAGAGAGAGAATAGTTGAAGATCTGCTGACAGAAAACTTCCCTGACATCATGAAAGACGAAAGGATATCTATCCAAGATGCTCATCGAACCCCATTTAAGACTGATCCAAAAAGAAAAATACCAAGACATATTATCATCAAACTTGCCAAAACCAAAGATAAAGAGAAATTTTAAAAGCAGCCAGGGATAAAAGAAAGGTCTCCTACAAGGGAGAATCAATAAAAATAAGTTCAGACTACTCAGCAGAAACCATGCAGGCAAGAAGGCAATGGGATGACATATACAGAGCACTGAAGGAGAAAAACTGCCAGCCAAGGATCATATATCCAGCAAAACTCTCTCTCAAATATGAAGGCGAAATTAAGATATTTACAGATAAACACAAGTTCAGAGAATTTGCAAAAACCAAACCACAGCTACAAGAAATACTAAAGGAAATTGTTTGGTCAGAAAACCAATAATATCAGATACCAGCACAACACAAGGTCACAGAACAGAACATCCTGATATCAACTCAAATAGGGAAATCACAGAAACAAATTAAGATTAATTAAAAAAAAAAAATGCTCAAAACAGTGAATCATTGAAGTCAATATGTAAAAGATCACAGTAATCAAAAAGAGGGACTAAATACAGGTGGCATAGAACTGCCATATGGAGAGGGATACAAGGCGATATAGGACAATACAAGTTAGGTTTTTACTTAGAAAAATAGGGGTAAATATTAAGGTAACCACAAAAAGGTATAACAACTTCATAACTCAAAATAAAAACCAAGAAAAACGTAATGACTCAGCAAACATAAAGTCAAATACTATGAAAATGAGGATCACACAATTTACAAAGAAAAACGTCTCAGCACAAAAAAGTAAGAGGAAAAATGAAACTGTCAACAACACACGTAAAAAGGCATCAAAATGACAACACTAAACACTTACTTATCTATAATTACGCTGAATGTAAATGGACTAAATGGACCAATAAAGAGACAGAGAGTCTCAGACTGGATAAAGAAACACGATCTGTCTATATGCTGCCTACAAGAGACACACCTTAGACTTAGAGACACAAACAAACTGAAACTCAAAGGATGGAAAAAAATATATCAAGCAAACAATAATCAAAAAAGAAGAGGAGTAGCAATATTAATTTCTGACAAAATAGACTTTAGCCTTAAATCCACCACAAAGGATAAAGGACACTACATAATGATAAAAGGGACAATTGACCAGGAAGATATAACCATATTAAATAGTTATGCACCCAATGACAGGCTGCAAGATACATAAATCAAATTTTAACAGAACTGAAAAGCGAGATAGACACCTCCACAATTATAGTAGGAGACTTCAACACACCACTTTCGGAGAAGGACAGGACATCCAGTAAGAAGCCCAATAGAGACACGGAAGACCTAATTACAACAATCAACCAACTTGACCTCATTGACTTATACAGAACTCTCCACCCAACTGCTGCAAAATATACTTTTTTTTCCAGTGCACATGGAACATTCTCTAGAATAGACCACATATTAGGTCATAAAACAAACCTTTGCAGAGTCCAAAACATCGAAATATTACAAAGCATCTTCTCAGACCACAAGGCCATAAAATTGGAAATCAATAACAGAAAAACTAAAAAAAAAAAACCTAGGGAAAGAAATCAAATACGTGGAAACTGAACAATACCCTCATGAAAAAAGACTGGGTTATAGAAGACATTAAGGAGGGAGTAAGGAAATTCATAGAATGCAACGAGAATGAAAATACTTCCTATCAAAACCTCTGGGACACAGCAAAAGCAGTGCTCAGAGGCCAATTTATATCGATAAATGCACACATACAAAAAGAAGAAAGAGCCAAAATCAGAGAACTGTCCCTACAACTTGAACAAATAGAAAGTGAGCAACAAAAGAATCCATCAGGCACCAGAAGAAAACAAATAATAAAAATTAGAGCTGAACTAAATGAATTAGAGAACAGAAAAACAATCGAAAGAATTAACAAAGCCAAAAGCTGGTTCTTTGAAAAAATTAACAAAATTGATAAACCATTAGCCAGACTGACTAAAGAAATACAGGAAAGGAAACAAATAACCCGAATAAGAAACGAGAAGGACCACATCACAACAGACCCAACTGAAATTAAAACAATCATAGCAGATTATTACAAAAAATTGTACTCTAACAAATTTGCAAACCTAGAAGAAATGGATGAATTCCTGGAAGAACACAACCTACCTAAACTAACACAAGCAGAAGTAGAACAACTAAATAGATGCATAACAAAAAAAGAGATTGAAACGGTAACTCCCAACAAAAAAAAAAGCCCTGACCCGGATGGCTTTACTGCAGAGTTCTACCAAACTTTCAGAGAAGAGTTAACACCACTACTACTAAAGGTATTTAACAGCATAGAAAATGATGGAACACTACCTAACTCATTCTATGAAGCCACCATATGCCTGATACCAAAGCCAGGTAAAGACATCACAAAAAAAGAAAATTATAGACCTATATCCCTCATGAACATAGATGCAAAAATCCTCAACAAAATTCTAGCCCATAGAATTCAACAACATATCAAAAAATTAATCCATCATGACCAAGTGGGATTTATACCAGGTATGCAAGGCTGGTTTAATATTAGAAAAACCATTAATGTAATCCACCACATAAATAAAACAAAAGACAAAAACCACATTATCTTATCAATTGATGCAGAAAAGGCATTTGACAAAGTCCAACATCCATTTATGATAAAAACTCTCACCAAAATAGGAATTGAAGGAAAATTCCTCAACATAATAAAAGGCATCTATACAAACCCAACAGCCAACATCACTCTAAATGGAGAGAGCCTGAAAGCATTTCTCTTGAGAACGGGAACCAGACAAGAATGCCCTTTATCACCGCTCTTATTCAACATCGTGCTAGAGGTCCTAGCCAGAGCAATTAGGCTAGACAAATAAATAAAGGGCATCTGGATTGGCAAGGAGGAAGTAAAATTATCTCTATTTGCAGATGACATTATCTTATACACAGAAAACCCTAAGGAATCCTCCAGAAAACTACTGAAACTGATAGAAGAGTTTGGCAGAGTCTCAGGTTATAAGATAAACATACAAAAATAACTTGGATTCCTCTACATCAACAAAAAGAACATCGAAGAGGAAATACTTAGGAATAAATCTTACCAAAGATGTAAAAGACCTATACAAAGAAAACTACAAAGTACTACTATAAGAAATTAAAAAGGAAATACTTAAGTGGAAAAACATACCTTGCTCATGGATAGGAAGACTTAACATAGTAAAAATGTCTATTTTACCAAAAGCCATCTATACATACAATGCACTTCCGATCCAAATCCCAATGTCATTTTTTAAGGTGATAGAGAAACAAATCACCAACTTCATATGGAAGGGAAAGAAGCCTCGGAAAAGCAAAGCATTACTGAAAAAGAAGAAGAAAGTGGGAGGCCTCACTCTACCTGATTTCTGAACCTATTATACAGCCACAGTAGTCCAAACAGCCTGGTACTGGTACAACAAAAGACACATTGACAAATGGAACAGAATTGAGAACCCAGATATAAATCCATCCACATATGAGCAGCTGATATTTGACAAAGGCCCAGTGTCAGTTAATTGGGGAAAAGATAGTCTTTTTAACAAATGGTGCTGGCATAACTGGATAACCATTTGCAAAAAAATGAAACAGGACCCATACCTCACACCAAGCACAAAAACTAACTCCAAGTGGATCAAAGACCTAAACATAAAGACTAAAACGATAAAGATCGTGGAAGAAAAAATAGGGACAACCTTAGGAGCCCTAATACAAGGCATAAACAGAATATAAAACATTACCAAAAATGACAAAGAGAAACCAGATAACTGGGAGCTCCTAAAAATGAAACACCTATGCTCATCTAAAGACTTCACCAAAAGAGTAAGGAGACCACCTACAGACTGGGAAAGAATTTTCGGCTATGACATCTCCGACCAGCGCCTGATCTCTAAAATCTATATGATTCTGTCAAAACTCAACCACAAAAAGACAAACAACCCAATCAAGAAGTGGACAAAGGATATGAACACGCACTTCACTAAAGAAGATATTCAGGCAGCCAACAGATACATGAGAAAATGCTCCCGATCATTAGCCATTAGAGAAATGCAAATTAAAACTACGATGAGATTCCACCTCATTCCAACAAGGCTGGCATTAATCCAAAAAACACAAAATAATAAATGTTGGAGAGGCTGCGGAGAGATTGGAACTCTTATACACTGCTGGTGGGCATGTAAAATGGTACAATCACTTTGGAAATCTATCTGGCGTTATCTTAAACAGTTAGAAATAGAACTACCATACGACCCAGAAATCCCACTCCTCGGAATATACCCTAGAGAAATAAGAGCCTTCACACAAACAGATATATGCACACCCATGTTTATTGCAGCTCTGTTTACAATAGCAAAAAGCTGGAAGCAACCAAGGTGTCCATCAACGGATGAATGGATAAATAAATTGTGGTATATTCACACAATGGAATACTACGCATAGATAAAGAACAGTGACGAATCAGTGGAACATTTCATAACATGGAGGAACCTGGAAGGCATTATGCTGAGCGAAATCAGTCAGAGGCAAAAGGACAAATATTGTATAAGACCACTATTATAAGATCTTGAGAAATAGTATAAACTGAGAAGAACACATACTTTTGTGGTTACGAGGCGGGGAGGGAGAGAGGGTGGGAGAGGGTTTTTTACTGATTAGTTAGTAGATAAGAACTGCTTTAGGTGAAGGGAAAGACAATACTCAATACATGGAAGGTCAGCTCATCTGGACTGGACCAAAAGCAAAGAAGTTTCCGGGATAAACTGAATGCTTCAAAGGTCAGCGGAGCAAGGGCGGGGGTTTGGGGACCATGGTTTAACGGGACTTCTAAGTCAATTGGCAAAATAATTCTATTATGAAAACATTCTGCATCTCACTTTGAAATGTGGCGTCTGGGGTCTTAAATGCTAACAAGCAGCCATCTAAGATGCAGCAATTGGTCTCAACCCAACTGGATCAAAGGAGAATGAAGAACACCAAGGTCACATGATAACTATGAGCCCAAGAGACAGAAAGGGCCACATGAACCAGAGACCTACATCATCCTGAGACCAGAAGAACTAGTTGGTGCCCGGCCACAACTGATGACTGCCCTGACAGGGAGCACAACAGAGAACCCCCGAGGGAGCAGGAGATCAGTGGGATGCAGACCCCAAATTCTCACAAAAAGACCAGACTTAATGGTCTGACAGAGACTAGAGGAATCCCGATGGTCATGGTCCCCAAGCCTTCTGTAGGCCCAGGACAGGAACCGTTCCCGAAGACTACTCATCAGACATGGAACGGACTGGACAATGGGTAGGAGAGAGATGCTGATGAAGAGTGAGCTAATTATATCAGGTGGATGCTTGAGACTGTGTTAGCATCTCCTGTCTGGAGGGGGGATGGGAGGATAGAGAGAGTTGGAAGCTGGCAAAACTGTCACGAAAGGAGAGACTGGAAGGGCTGACTCATTAGGGGGAGAGCAAGTGAGAGTACGGAGTAAGGTGTATATAAACTTATATGTGACAACTTGAATTGTAAACGTTCACTTGAAGCTCAATAAAAGTTAATAAAAAAAAAAAGCAAAGAGAACATATCATGTAAGTTTTTGTTTGTTTGTTTGCTTGTTTAATATAGGGATCCAGAGAAATAAATGAGCCTCCCTCTCTCTCCCTTGGGGGGAAAAAATGTTTTATTGGGGGTGAGTGGGGATACATCACTGATTTGTTGAAGGACACTAAACCGTTAAACCCATTAGTGGGCAGTCTCTCCACCTGTGCAATGGAAAGCCCGGGTTTGTGTTTTCTAACTGCTGGTACAGGTTTCACAGGGAAGCTGTGGGGAAGAAGGAGAAAACAAACAGGATTTCCCCTTGAGGCCCCAGGAAGAACGTATTTGCTGATGCTCACCTGAGTACACTCAGAGGTACCCTAACAACATTCTCACAGCCCTGGAAGTGCCCCATTTCCTCCCAAAGAATAGTTTAAACCCAGAAGTCTTAGATCATTATTAGAAACATGCCTAGTAAGATGGTAATTTAATAAAGTATTAATCTTTTCATTGCTTCAATCTCTCCTGTTACGTGGCAAGTAGAACTGAAGGTGGTTTCACCCTATCCATTTAATCTAATTTGTAACACAAAGCACTAGTTTTCATTTCCATATGAGCAGTGTGGCAGCAGGCATTTTGATGCAAGACTTCCTACTGAGCACAGGGCCAGTCACCAAGCCCTCAAATTGTTTAAATTTTACTTGAGATTAAACATCAACGTCCTGGAAAAAAGCCCATGGCCTAGGACAGAAAGGAGCTCACCTGGGAGACTGGACCCAGCTCTGTTCTGGAACTAGCACCTATGAACTGCTTGACCACCCTGAAAATGTCACCAACCCCGCTTCTGTGCCGACATTTCTGAATCCGTAAATGAGAGAAGCAGATGGAACAGTTTCTAAGATTTCTTCTGCTGTAGGTTAACCAGGAAAGCAATTCTGTTGTTAAGTGCTGGCAAGTCAGTCCCAACTCACAGGGACCCTCTAGGACAGTGTAGAACTGTCCTATGGAGTTTCCAAGGAGCGATTTGTGAATTCCAATGGCGGACCTTTTGGTTAGCAGCTGAGCTCTTAACCACTGCACCACCAGGGCTCCCTAGCAATTCTAGCAGCTTTTATTGAGTTCTTACTACGTGCTAGGCATTAAGCTAAAATCCTTGCAAGATATGAAACTTTAAGCCTTAAAACAATTATTTATTATGTTCATTTTATATATAACAAAAGCCAAATTAAAAAAAAAAAAAAAACTTTCCAAGATCACACAACTAGAATGATGAATCACATAGGTAGAAGAGGTGGCTATTCAAGTGAGATTTGAAGGTAAAAGTACTAGTGGAAACTTTGAGGAAGATGTGTTTCTGGTAGGTGTGGGGCATACACGCCCCCTAAATAGGTTGAGGTGAGGCATTGGAGATTCAGTAATAGAATTCTTGCCTTCCATGAGGGAGACTGGGGTTTGTTTCCCAGCCAATGCACCTCGGGGCAGCTACCACCTGTCTGTCCACCTGTCTGTCAGTTGTATGTTGCTGTGACACTCAACAGGTTTCAGTGGAACTTCTAGACTAAAATGGACTAGGAAGAAAGGCCTGGCAACCTACGTCCAAAAATCAGCCAGTGAAAACCCTATGGATCACAATGGCCAGATCCACAACTTATCATATGAATGTCACAGAACCAGGAACCATTTCTTTCCACTATATATGGGATCACCATGAGTTGGGGGCAACCCAACGTCAGCTAACAACAACAGATAGGTTGCCAAACCATTTATTTCACTCCATCTCCACTGCCATGACCCTGCTCCAAGCCGACATCATCTCCTGCCGGGGCTTCTGCATTAGCCCCCCGTGGACAACCCCACGGCTTCTCTTGCCGCACCCAGCCTCCCAGCCAGAGTAATCTCTCCAAAACACTAATCTGATGTTGTCTTTTCCACAATAAATATTTGCTGAATAAACACATGAAACATATAGCTCACTCATGTTAGAGAATTAGAAGAACTGTTGTTGGTGAAAAGAGGAGAGAAAGAGATAAGAGAGTGATGGCGGTCCCCAAAGGTAGAAGAGTTTAGATTTATGTAGTAAAACAAAGGGAGTCTCTATAGGTTCTGGAACCAGGAAATCTGTAATAAAAACCATTCAAGGAAATTAGTTCTAGCGGTGTATACAGAACACACTAACAAAGTGAGAGAACAGAGGAGAGACTGGCCAAGGCACTGTGGCTGGCTTCCAGCCTGAACATGAGGACAGCACCTGGGTTGCGGGCTGTGTAGCCCAATAGGGGGGCTAGAGCTGGGAAACACTTCCTGAAAGACTGTTGGCAAGGAAAAGGGGGAAGAGAAAGTTTAAAGATAATTTTGTGGCCCTTAGGTACCATCAAAAGGACCCTGGTGATGCAAATTTTGCACTAGCATGGATGCCTGGTGGTACAGTGGTTAGGAGTTCAGCTGCTAATCAAAAGATCGGCAGTTCGAACCCACCAGGTGTTCCTTGGAAACCCTATGCGGCAGTTCTACTCTGTCCTATAGGGTTGCTATGAGTAGGAATAAACTCAACAGCAGTGGGTTTGTTTGTTTTTTGGTTTACTAACCTAAGGGTTGGCAGTCCGAATCCACCCAGTGACATTGCAGAAGAAAGGCCCAGAGATCTGTTTCTGTAAAGATTACAGCCAAGAAAGCCCTGTGGAACTCAGCTTCTACTCTGTAACACATGGGGTCACCACGAGTTGGAATCGACTTGATCGCAACGGATTTGGTGTTTTTGTTTGATTTTGTTTGTGTTTTTAGAGAACAGCAAAAATGAGAGCAAAGGGAAATAAAGTCTTTTGGGGCTACTCTCTTGTCTCTTAAACACTTGGAATCTCAAAGGAATTTTTGTATTTGTGGCAACTTCGATTTTATGCAGTTCTGTATTTACGATGTTTCTAACAATTAATCTAAGCTTAGAAAATCATTTCTGGCAACAAAAAGAAATTTTAAAGATAATTTTTTATTAAACTGACAGCTAAGCATTTTTTAATAATCAATTTCTCTAATATTTTGTCATTCCAATAATGCCAGGTCACACACCATTTTATTTTTATATTATATACACTCTCATGGTAAACATTTTATTGTAATTAAGTCAAAGTCCCAATTCTTAGTCTTTGCCTATATTTTAATCCTCAAAAAACAATATTCATGCCAATGTGAATAATGACTTCATCTTGACTTGAAAAGTAATTCCAATATATGAAATCTATTCCTTTCATTCCTAACCTATTGATCCCAAGAAAAAGTTATAATGTTGTCTTAATCATTAGTATATAATCTAGATTAGGACGCAGTTCAGACACATATACGTTACTTGAATCTCATATATGACCAGGCAATATGTATGCTTTCCAGTATGTGTTATTATGGTTCAGTGAGTTTCATTCCAATTCTTTTTCTGCTGTCTCTAGTTTCACAATATGATTAATGACCCAACTTGTCTTGGTCTCACTGCAATTGTCTTGGCAATTTGCAATACTAGATTTATTCACTGACTATAAATGCAAAACAGGGTTGCAATTTCCAATGTAAATATTGCCCTTAAAATACATAGATATTTATCACTGGCTGTTTTTTAATCAGTTTCTGGGATTTTGCACATAGAATTTTAAGGGCAACATGACTATCTAACTTTAAAAGTAAAATATTGTCTGCGAAAAGTATTAGATTAACAACATTGCAAACTAAACTCTTTTTAGCTAGAGCAAAGGCAACATAATGGTGCTCACACTACACGTTGTCTGAATTCCACCTCCAAGTGTCCACCTGTAAGACTGAGAATTATTTTCTCAGAGGATAAAATATATCAACTAGAATTTCAATCATAAAGTAATTTAGCAGTGAATGTACACCTTGATAATGTCATGTTATTCCAGACGATTGCCCTGAGGAGTGGGCAGATTTTTCCCCATTGAATTCTCTTCCCAATCCATTGGAATTTGGTTCTCGGAACCGTATTGCCCAGGTGCCTGTGGAACATCACTGCTCCAAAGGCAGCAATATTTAAAGACCCATTTTTACTATCCGAAACTACAGCCCTCCACAGTGGTTCTAATCTCAGTTTAGGCACAGCTTGGCTCAGTTGGCCCCCTCTGCCTCCAACTCTGGATTCCAAACACACAGAAAGTTTTCTCGGTTCCTCCTACTTGCCAGGGCATATCTCATCTCCAAGCCTGTGTACATGTGGTTTATTTTAGAACACTCTCCAAATCCTTTTCTGGCTTGACTGACCCTACTTGTCCTTCAAGTCCCGGCTTTAAGGCCATCGTGGTCTTAGCTGCCCCTAGATTACATTAGGTTCCCCGATATATGTTCCCATAGCTTTTATTCCTAGGATAATAAGCATCAGGTTGTTGTTGTCGTTGTTAGCTGTCCTTGAGTAGATTCTGACTCAGGGAGACCCCATGTGTGCAGAGTAGAACTGTGCTCCACAGGGTTTTCAAGACTGACCTTTCAGAAGCAGACCACGAGGCCTGTCTCCCGAGATGCCTCTGGGTAAATTCAAACCGTAAACCTTTCACCTAGTAGTCAGGCACTTAGCCATTTGTACCACCCAGCGACTCAGACACTCTTTTAGTGTTTGATTTCTCCTTTAGACCATAAGCTTCATGACAGCCGATGGGTAGTAGGTGCTCAGTAAGTCTTGATTTACAGGGTTATAATAAAAATTAAATGAAATAAGACATAGAGTGCTTAGCCACACAGAGTAAGGGCTTAATAGATGAAACTTATTCTGATTACAGTAGTTCATTCATTTGATGCCAAAATGCTAATATAATAGCAATTATATAAAGTCATTGGGGGCCAAACAGGGGCCATCTCAAAGTGCCCCAGCTGATAAAGACTGCAGCAGTCACAGCCCCAGAGAATCATCAAGATATATGAATGGCCAACAAACACATGAAAAGATGCTCAACATCTCCATTCATAAGGAAATTCAAATTTTGAGTCCCATGAGAAGCCACTGCACAGCCACTACATTGGCTAAAATTAAAACAACTGAAGGTATCAAGTGGTGAGAATGTGGAATACTTGGAGCTCTCATACACTGCTGGTGGACGTGTAAAATGATTGAGTCACTTGGGGGAACAACTTGGCAGTCTCTAAACGACTCGATGGCAATGGTTTCTTTCTTTTTTTTTTTGATGGAGTACTTGAAACCCTGGTGGCATAGTGTATTTGCTCAGGAGAAAGGAAAGCAGGTATATACACCAAGTTGTGTTCAAGAACATCTATAGCAACTTTATCCATATTAGCCCAACACTGGAAACAACCCAAATGTTCGTCAGCAGCTAATGTATAGCATATTGACAAAACACTTTTCAGCAATGAAGTGGAATCAACTACTAATAAACACAACAGAATGGACGAATCTCAAAAACATTTTGCTGAGCAAAAGAAGATAGACAGAAATAAATGCATAATACATGATTCCATTTGCATGAACTTCTAGATGAGACAAAACAAGTGTATCATGACAGAAAGCAACAGATTAGTGGCTGGTATAAAGCAAAGGGAGTGAAATTGAATGCAAACAGGCCTGAGGGAGTATTTTGCTGTCATTAGGTGCTATAGAGACTCATAGTGACCCCATGTGACAGAGTAGAACTGTCCTGTAAAGTTTTCTTGGCTTTTATCTTTATAAGAGATCAGGGTAGGTTCAAATCGCTAACCTTTAGGTTAGCAGTTGAGTACTTCACTGTTGAACCAGCAGGGTTCCCTGAGGGAACATTTTAAGGCAATGAAAATATTCTATATCTTGATTGGAGCTGAGGTTACATAGAAGTATAATTTATGAAAATTCATTGAACTGTACAGTATATTCAAAATGTGCATTTTATCATATGTGAATTATACATGGATAAAGTTGAAAAATTGTATTTACAAAAGAGACCCTCTGTGATGCTAAAGGAATTGAAAGATACAGTCACTTGTTTTTCTAGGAACATAGAATACTAATCTGTAACTTTTAAATGTTTAAATTAACCATTGTTACAAGTTTCTTTTTAAAGCCTGTGCATATTTTTTAGTTTACTATTATTCCTGAACTGTAGAAAAAAAAAATAACCCACATCTCATTAGTTATTAAAAATGTATTACCTTAGTAGGAAGAAGAGCCTTGGTGAGACAATGGTTAAGTGCCACAGCTGCAAACCAAAAGGTTGGCAGTTTGAATCCACCAGCCTCTTTGGAAACACTATGGGGCAGTTCTACTCTGTCCTGTAGGGTTGCTGTGAATTGGAATCTAGTGGGTTTGGTCTGGTTTGGGTTTACCTTAGTAGGAAGCAGATGGATTATCTGGCAGGTTTAGTATCTACTTGGCTGTTGGGTTCAAACTATATTTCAAATTACTAAGCAGGGGTTTTCCTTGTTCTACTCTCACCAGCTATATGAATCTGTATGTGGCATTTGCAATCAGTGTCATTACTTTATATTCACAACGGATAAATGTAATAAATCTAACTTTATCTACATTATCATCTGTGTGAGGTCAATTTAAATGTGCACATGTGTGTTACGATTCAAAAGATACTTTTCCTTTGAGACAAAAATTTCAGTTTTTACTTTTGGTGGATGATCGGTTTGAGCAAAAAGATATGTTGATTTGGTTATCCAACAAATACTAAGAACCTACTCAATGGTAGGCTCTGGAGAACCAAAAGTTAAAGAAGTGAGGTTTAGGTCCTCCTGTAATAATAGATTGCAATGACAAAAGAAAAATAACTTCTAAATTTGGAATGCAAAGTGAAGATTTTTTTGCCCTTTGTTTCAGTAGGATTTTAATTTAGTGGATGAGAGAATTAACGAGAAACAAAAGTGAACGAGGAGAAACATTTCTCCAATTTTTCATCTAGAGAAATTTGACTTTTTTTTTTTTTTTTTTTTTGAGACCTCATTATTTATGTTGCAATTCAAAAAGCGGGACTGCACATCTGGCCCTGATATACTGCATCCTTCCCTCCCTCCCTCCTCTCCTGCGGCTGTGGTCCAGGCTACCTAGTTCTCAGTGGGATATAGCACTATTGTTGTTGTTGTTAGCTGCCATCCAGTTGGCTACTGAATCATGGCAACCCCACGTGTTACAGAGCAGAACTGCCCCATAGGGGTTTCTTGGCAGTAATCTTTCTGGAAGCAGATCACCAGACCTTTGTTCCTCTGAGCCTCTGGGTGGATTCAAACAGCCAACTTTTTGGTTAGCAGCGGATCAAAACCCGCTTGCAGTACCCAGGCTCCTAGGATATAGAATACAGTGTTCTAACTGGAACACCAGCAGAGACATAAGGCTTTGCTAGTGCTCTCAAATGTAACTGGTTTGCTTAGAAATCCAAAACCATTTGAATCTCTGTAACCTCTTCCTCCCACCCGACCCCGCCCCTTTTTTTAAACACTAGAAAACTTGATCTGTTAAGAGGGTGCATTTGAAGCTTAGTTAAAATGTGACTACAGGAAAATTATTCAACATAAGAGAAAAAGTTTCTAAAATACTCGAAGCTTCCTTAGTGTGCACATCTGTTAAATCGTAAAATATATTTTCCTGTCCTTACTGGAATCGACTCGATGGCAGTGGGTTTTTTTTTTTTTTTAGTGGGTATGGAAGCTATATTCATCAAAATTGGAGTCAAAATAGGTTATTTTTCAAGGTCTTGAGTTCTTAGTATTTCCAATGCAATTTGTTAAATACTCTGCTCAAAATAATTCCAGCAGAAATTCTACATATGGGAGTACATGGCTTAATAAACTTGAGCAGGTCACTTAACCTCTCCAAATTTAGTAGCTTTTATGAGTGTTTAGCTCTAACCAAGGGCTGCTAACCAAAAGGTCGGCAGTTCAAATCCACCAGGCGCTCCTTGGAAACTCTATGGGGCAGTTCTACTCTGTCCTATACGATCGCTATGAGTCGGAATCGACTCGACAGCACTGGGTTTACTGGGGCAGCTCTAACCAAAAGGTTGTCAGTTCCAACCCATCCAACAGCTCCACAGTAAAAAAAAAAACAAAAACCTGGTGATACGCTTCTGTGAAAATCATAGCCAAGAAACCCTATAAACCCTATAAAAAAATAGGACAGTTCTAATCTGTCACATGGGGTGGCTATGAGTTGGGATCTACTTGACAGCACCCAGCAACATGATTAAGACAAAGGCTTGACGTTCAGAGGTATGAGGACATGGTTTAAACACTGCAAATAAAATATATCTGTGACTTCACATACAGTATCTCTCTTGATGGAACCCTGGTGGCTCCGTGGTTAAGTGGCAGGGCTGCTAACCAAAAGGCCTGCAGTTTGAATCCACCAGCCAATCCTTGGAAACCCTATGGGGCAGTTCTACTCTGTCTTATAGGGTTGCTATGGGTCAGAATCAACTCGATAGCAATGGGATCTCTCTTAATGAATAGTCCTTATTAACCCCATTTTTACATATGAGGAAACTGGGTCTGAGAAAGGCTAAATGCCTTTCTTATGGCCAAAGGGCTAGTGACAAGAGAGGCAGGGTTGATATTAAACACAGGCCTTTGTGATTTTCAAGCCCTTATTCTTTCTGCTGTCCCCACAATGCCTCTCTCCTTTTCTTTTTCATGATAACTATGACGCTAACATGCAGCATTTTTCTTTTTCAAAGTAGTTTAATTTACATGTACTTATTTGATAATCAAGGAAGCCCTGGTGGCATAGTGGTGCTACAGCTGTTAGCCAAAAGTTTGGCAGTTCAAATCCACCAGGCGCTCCATGGAAACTCTATGGGGCAGTTCTACTCTGTCCTACAGGGTCGCTATGAGTTTTTTTTTTTTTTAATTTGATAATCACAACTCTGTTGGAGGATGCGAAAGGGTAATATTATTTTCTTTATTATTCAGGTATAGAAACTGTAACTTAGAAAATTTCCCGAGGTCACAACACTAGGAAATGTTAATTAGGTGTTGAATTCAGGCTTCTAATCCCCATTTCATTGCATCTTATTTTTAAAAATTTAATTGACACTGAATTTATAACACCTACATTTTCTCTTTTATTTTCAGTGTCTATATTCTGGAGCCATGAGAGTTACTTTTGCCTTTATTGTGGTTAGATGCTGTCTAGTGGATTCTGACTCATAGTGACTATAACGCAAGGTAGAACTGCCCCATAGGGTGTCCTAGGCTATAATCTTTACAGGAGCAGACCTCTAGATCTTTTTGCCTGAGGAGCCACTGGTGAGTTTAAACTGCCAACCTTTAGGTTAGTGGCTGAGCGCTTAACCATTGCACCATCAAGGCTCCTTGAGTGTTTTTTTAGAGATGTTTTTCTCTTCCTTGGGTCATAGGGATTCTTGTGTATAAGAATACAAATGACCTTACCATACCACAAATTTCTAAATTCAAGCAACATCTGAGCCAACCAGGGATAAGATTATTATTTGTTGTCAAGTTGGAAAGATATTTGAGTTGAATTTACTTTTATACACTTTAACGTCTTGAATATTTGATACCCACAGGATTTTTCCAGTGCACTTTCCTTTTGCTTCTATTTCTGTCCATCCCCTACATTCACCACCCTGAGGAGCAAATCTTTTAGCACATGTGGATCTTTTCTTTCTGAGTGTTGTGGAAGAGAAAACCACAAAATAAAACTTACGTACTTGTTTATGGTGTTAGCACTGCTTTTCCCCAGATAGAGGAGTCTGCAGCATTTATTGAATCACCCTAAAGCTCTTCTCTCCTGTGCTGTTTTCATCAGTTGTGCCAGGATTTAATAGCTACATGTCCTTCCAAGATCATCTCCTATCTTTGTGAAATACAGTAACTGATTGGCAGGTTTACTTAGGACTCTAGTCTTAAGAAGTAAATATGCAACTACTCAACGACTCTTATGAGTCATGTCCTAGCCAATCCTTAGGAGATGCTTTTAACAAAGCACTTTTCTAAAAGCGAGCAACTCTATCACTCATCCTACTGCCAATGACATACATAAAAAAGGACTTATTAACTGTCAGGGCTTACTCCCTACATACATTAGCTTCGTGGTCCTCAAAACAACTTAATCCTCACAATACACGGGAAGTGTTTTTAATCTTCATTTCTAAGATGATGAGACTGGAGCTCAAAGAGATTGAGAAATATGATCAAGACACACTAATGGTGTGACATTCAGTGGTGGATTTCCCAGGAAGCGAAGTAAGCACAGGCTGTGTTTCATGTGATGTGGTAAAACCCATGTGAAATTGACCATTACAGATTAGCAAGTAAGCACAAGTAAGCCCATGCTTACCTTGCTTCCTGTGTACTTCGTCTCTGCCAGGGATTGTAAATTTGAAAAGAGGCTTTGATTCTGTAGGAAGGTGTTGTGGGTTTGGGAAAGAGACAGATGCCAGCCATACCTAGAAGCAGAATCTTTGATGTGGTAAAAAAAAAAAAAAAAGTGAAATTGTTCATTACAGATGATCTGGTAAGCAAGGTAAGCACTGTGCTTACCTAGCCTACTGGATAATGTGCCCCTGGTGACATTAGTATATGTCAGGACCAGGATTTGAAACTAGGCCTGTGATTCCAAAATCAGTGCTCAAACTACTATGCTATGTAGATTCCATGCAGCTCTGCGCTATGTCATACTATACTATACCATACCTGGAAGCCCTGGTGGCGTAGCGGTTAAGTGCTACGGTTGCTAACCAAAGGGGCGGCAGTTTGAATCCACCAGGTGCTCCTTGGAAACTCTATGGGGCAGTTGTACTCTGTCCTGTAGGGTATCTATGAGTCGGAATCGACTTGATGGCACTGGGTATGGTTTTTTTTTTTTATATATATATACCATACCCTGCCACACTATGCTATATTTTATTACATTATACTTAATACACCACTTTACAATATACCACACTACACTACACTGGAGCCCTGGAGGTATAGTGGTTAAGAGCTCAGCTGCTAACAAAAAGGTCAGCAGTTCAAATTTACCAGCCACCCCTCGAAAATCCTATGGGTCAGTTCTTTCTCCTAGAGGGTCACTATGAGTCAGAACCAACTCAACAGTAATGATTCATACTATACTGTAGTAACCTAAGTATATCTATAGTATAGTATATCAACTGTGTATATCTGTAGTATAACATATCTATAGTATATCTACTATGTACAGCTATATCTACTATGATGTAACCTATAGTATATATATTATACTGTGCTATACTATGCTATATTATACTACACTATATCATTCTATACTACACTACACTACATTATACTACACCATACCATATTATACTATACTATACCACAGTATGTTTTATACCACAGTATGTTATACTACAATATAGTATATCATAGTAAAACATACTGTGCTATAATATAATAAACTATACAACAATGAATCATCTATATAAACTGTGCTATACTATGCTACACTATACAATTTAGCAGTTTAAATAAGAGTCACTAAAACTAGAACATGAATACGAAGGTCATCATGGAAAAGGCACTAACATTCTGGAATTGTTTACTGATCACCTGGTACAACCCACATGATTTTCAGAACGGCGTGGTGAAGCAGTAGCATCAGAGATCCTGTTGCCTGGAAAATCTCTGTTAGCAGTGCTCAGGAAATGACACAGCACTTGGCTAATGAGAGGTCCATTTTCAGTTTGGACTCCATTCAAAAGGAAACTCTTTCCCCATAGAGGTTTTAAATACCCCTGATCTTCATAGTTTTGGAAGAAAATATCCTTACCTGGAGTATAAGAGTACACGGCATAAACGACTTTTTAAACACGTCAAAGGAAATTTTCCTAAAATAAAGTTTACTCAGAATTCTGTGACCTCAACAAGTCAAGTTTTTCTTTTTCTTTTTTATTTCAGTTTGTGTCCCCACGTATATTTTCACATTAAAATGATAGCACAGATATAATTTCATATTCAGCTTTCATTATACCAAGCTTTTTATAAAAAATTATTTTAATAGAGGGAAGAAAGGTGCTAACAATGATCATATCAAGGGAAACTGAGGGGCAAAGATGAAAAAGTTAATGATGAGGCTTGATTGAAACTGGACTACTTTCTGTACCTAACTACCTAGAAATACAAAGAAAAAAATCAGTTTCATCTAATGGACTATTTTCTTTGATTGAAGCCACAAAATTAGAACCATACTTATACAGAGAGTGAGCGAAAGCAAGCAAGTAAAGCCCAGGGAAAAATACTTGCTCCTCTGTTCATGAAAACTTTGGTTTGTCCAAAGTTAAATGTTAGCCGCCTGTATAAGCTTCACAGCCACTCAACAAACTGCGCATATTTATAGAATATTCTGGAAGTTAACCAAGCAGATAGACTGACATCCAAAGCTTCTATCAAGAAGAAAAGGCAAATCAATAGAAAATTGTGAGTGCTGGAAGGGCATAAGAAGAGAGGATTGTAGTAGGACTTAATCCTTTTTCTGTTGTTCAATAGACAAAATTGAATGAATAAATGAGTCTGCACGCTATGGTTAATGGGAACTGGGATTTCATCGTTGTATACATTGTGCTGTGCATCATGTCCCTCCCCCCTCCCCAAAGTAGGAGCTTCTTGAGAAAACATAAACATCTACTACATCCCAAAAAGTATTTAAAAGTGAGTTAAAACCGGTTTGGGTTAATGGAAGAACTTGGTAGACAGTGAAAGATGCATCCAGCCATAGGAATTGGTGTTAGGTTGGGTCAGAATTTGACATCTTAACTAACGCTGCATCTTGGTTCGTTCCAACTTTGCCTCAGAAAACTTGTAATCTTCACTAACAATATGGAAGAGAGAGTCAATGACTCATTAATGAAATCCACAGATGAAGTGGAATGATTGATTGGATGCAAGAAAGCAGAGAAATTAGTGATGTTAGTAAAATGAGATGTAACTTAGGGAAATGTTCACTTATCTGTTTAGACAGAAAATCACCATCTGAAACTCATTTAATGGAGAAATCAGTCCAGCAATCACCACTGCCAACAGAAGCCCAGAGATGATGCTGGGAAGAAGGTTGGACAGGAGATGGAAGGCTGAGCCAGCACCATCAGGGCTGCTCTCCAGAAAGACCTCACTACATTTGGCCGGTATTCACATGCTTCCCACAGCTCCTGACACGGAGCCAGATCCTCTGAAATCCATTGTGCATCTGCCTGGTGGCCAGCCTGTCCTCTGACTTCCAGCTCTGGCTGGGAGAGATGGCTCCAGATGGGGCTCCCATTATTGCTCTCAACAAGGCCAAGCTGACAGTATTCAACACTCTTCTCCTTTGAGGCCAGTAACAAGCCAAGTCCAGTGGTGTGGGCCCAGGATCACTATGGAAGATTAGGTAGTGTTCCAGTTTGAATCAGGAAATTTTGTCTTAATCTCTGGCCTATAAATGCTTACCAGATTTCTGAGGTAAAGTTGGAACCAACCAAAACTCAAACCACTTTTCATACCAGCATAGAAAGTGGATCACAGACTACCTGCTATTGCAATTGTGTATCTCATCCATCAGTTTATAGGCACAACCTAATTATTCTGAATAAAATTTATATTGGGGCATACATTTGCCTTACAAATTTATGCTGATCTTGCTGTCTTTAGTTCCTTTATTAATGGTCCCTCCTGCCAGGCTCCTGCAGTGACTGCTGCTTGTTAGTTAAGAAACAGCCAATTTAGCTATGGGTGGGAAAGTTGGGAGCAAATCCATTAGCTCTTCACCAATATGTCTTCAGCCTATCTGCCTGGGTAGGCAGGATATCCAGTGTCTTGACTTACAAGAAGATTGGGAGACATAATCAATCCAGAAAAATTGGAGGAGGTTTCTGGTCTTGAGCCCATCACAACTGCCACCCAAAGGATCACTTGATGTACAAGCTCATGTCTTTCTCAAAGGCAGGTGTTATTGCTGTTCACGGCTCTGGGGCCCATAGCATCCACTGCTTCTGTGACCATGTGACTTGTACACTAGACTTGCTGAGGCTTCAAGCCTGCAGCACTGTGGGTTCTTGCCCCAGGATTCAGGGACCACTTTATTAAACCCCTAGATCTCCCAGGATTGGGGCATTGTGAGGTGATGAAATAACTTTACCTAAGGAATTTGGCCTTTGCCCCAGCTCCTGGAAAGTAACCTCAAAACTTTTGAAATTTCTTGAGTGATTGGGGGGCTTTTGTTATTCATGGAGGGCTCCAGACTACACCTGATAATTTATGTTAGTGAAGTAAGTCATAGCAGGGGCCAACCATACCAGAAAGACCCACCACATGATATCAGCCTAACCTTTGGGAAAGGATGGGTTTTGGACCTTGAGTTCAATCATGTGGACAATGATTAAATCAATCATGCCTACATAATGAAACCCTAATAAAAACTCTGGACACAAAATCTCAGGTGAGCTTCCCAGATTGAGAATACGTTTATATGCTGGCAGGGTGACACAATCTGATTCCAAGGGGAGAAGACTCAGAAGCTTCGTGTTTGGGAACCTCCCAGACCTCACCTTATGTGTCTCTTTATTTGGCTAATCCTAACTTGTATCCTTTAAAAGAAACTGGAATCATAAGCATAGTACTTTCCTGAGTTCTATGAGTCACCCTACCCACAACACCCTAGCAAATTATTAACCTTCAAGAGGTAGTAGGAGCCCTCACATTTATATAGCCAGTTGGTCAGAGGTACAGGTGACCTGGGAACCGCTGAACTTGCAGCTCATGTCTGAAGTGAGGGCAGTCCTGTAGAGGGTTCTACCCTTAAACTTTGGAACTTGTCCTAACTTCAGGTAATTAAGGTCAGAAGAACTGATTTTGCAGGCATATAGGTCTCCACCAGTCAAAAATCTATGATTAAAGAAAAGGAAAGAAACTTATTTCCGCTAATGTTTCTTCCAGTGTCAGGGAAACCCAACACTCTCTTCAGAGGCAGACGGTATCCATCTCTCTCATACCCTCTCTCTTTTACCTTTTTGAGGGAGCCTTAGTGGTGCAGTGGTTAAGCACTTGGCTGCTAACCAAGAGGTCAGCAGTTCAAATTCACCAGCCACTCCTCCGGAGAAAGATGTGGCAATCTGCTCCCAGAAACATCACAGCCTCGGAAATTCTATGGGGCAGTTCTACTCTGTCCTATAGGGTTGCTGTGAATTGGAATCTACTCCATGGCAGTGGGTTTTACTTTCTTGAGCCTGAGCTTAACAGAGGCTCTTAACAGTGCCCCGAGGTAAGGGGACTTCACGCTTCCTGGGCCAAAGGCCTGCTCACCATTTTGAGCTGGGAAAGGGAAAGGTTTCTCTTTCATTGTTTAGTGATGTCTTATCCCCCAAAGGGAATTTCTTCATTATGTTACCCTGTTACATAGCCAAAAAGTTTGACCTTGATTTTAGAACTTACAATTCTTAAACTCTGAAAAATAGGTTGTTTCAAGGTGAGATCTGGTCCATTATTTAAAGCCAAAATTCCATTGAATGAAATTGCCTCATTATTTTCGTAAGTCATTCAGATAGCTTATTCTGAGTTTACGGTTATTTAACATTTGGAAGGAGTAAGGATTACTGTGTGAGCATGAAAATAAAACACTACATGCCAAAGTTTAGATTGCCAGAAAGGAAATGGCAATGGTGGGCAGAATTGACAAAGTTCTGTGCATTTTAAATCTGAAAATATTTGATGGGCTGTGGCCTTGGATGGGCATCCTGAATTTGGGCTCTTTTAGGGTTAAGATAAGGATGGCCTCAGTGGCGCAAACAGTTAAGCACTAGCAGAAAGATTGGTCGTTCAAACCTACCCACAGGAGCTCAGAAGAAAGGCCTGACAGTCTGCTTCCAAAAGGTCACAGTCTTGAAAACTCTGTGGAGTGCAGTTCTGCTCTGCACACGTAGGAGTCGACTCAACAGCAACTAACAACAACCACAGGGCTAACGTTAATCGATTATCGCTACTTATCTGACTCGGGGAACCAAGATCCCACTGGTAGCCCCCTCTTATCTCTTCAGTCCAGACCTCCACACTTTGAAGCTCTCTTTAAAGCAGAATCCCTTCTTGCCCTGTGACATAAAAAGACCCAGTTTCAAGGCACAGCCCCCGAGAATGCAGTGTTGTAGACTATGAACAATGTGAATTCTGGACCTTCTGGCCCAGCTTTAATGGACTTAATGGGGAGAAGCCTTGCTTGTTTCATAGCCGCTACTGGAGCCATTGCTTGTCAAGTCACGACTGGATGTCTCAGTGTAGTATTCAAGGGAAAAGAGCTGACATTTCCTAACCCCTGCAGCCCTTGCTTCTGTTGCTCCTGACATGAGGTCTGGCCAGGCTAGAGCCCAGCCAGTGGTCGTTCCCTTAGAACCATCACAGCGGCTGCTGCTGGGATTACATTTAATGTCACCCTCGATTAACCTGACAGGGTACAGTCCTCCCAAGCCCCTCCCAGGACTAAGGGAAAAGAAGAGGCTTAGGGTGGGACACTGAAAAAGGCTTTCATGTTCCTGGCTTTTCCTGCAGGTAAATCTCTCAGAAAATTACTGTTTTATTGCTTCCAGGCACTGGGCTCATATTACACTAACTAAAACCTGGATGGCTCTGTCTGCCAATCCATCAACTTTTACAGGGTGAGAACCTCTGGGAAACATGGAAACCACTCAACAAACTGGAACTGTTAATGACAGAGTCCAAGTAAACACCAAATCATGTCTGAACACTTCCTTCCTGTCTCTTCCCCAGATAAAAATGGACTGAAGCACTATCGAGAAGGCAACTTTAAAAAGTGTATGTGTGTGTGTGTGTGTGTGTGTGTGTGTGTACGCCCACGTGCATGCTTGTGTATATACATGCTCCTGTGCTCAAAAAGGGAGGATCAAGCCAAAATCATAGAGGATCTCAAAAGGAAATTAGCCTTTCTCAGAGGAGCCATTCTTTTCTCTCTGGAAATTAGACTACATATAACTCAGAATGACTGCAATCTTCACTGAAGTCATGAGGTGTCTGATATTTCTCCCCGTATAAATGAGTCCAATTATTTAATCACTTAACTAGTTTTTATCCACACAACATCTGAATGAGTTGTCCAGAAAACAACATTGACAATTTAGCCGAAAGATAAGCAGGTACCCTCTAGAGTGCTACCTGGTCTAGTCCCCTTCTAATGCTGAAATATGTTGAGCATATCTAATGGATATGAGCATATTTAATGGATAATGGACTACTGTTTCTCTGAATTATATCAACCATTACAAGGCTGAGAGACCAACTTCACCTGAAATGCGGCTGATGTAAGTTGCACATAAGCACTCACCAAATGCCCTGGATTGCCATTCAGAAATTATACTGCTCCCTTGTGATTGATCCAATACCTTGGGTTCCATCAAGGAACATGGCAGAAAAAAAATTGGTGAAAAAAGACTGAAGGATAACTGTGCTGTCATTGTTCTTCCAGGTTGTCATAGTCACTTTTGCTGCTTTTAATTCAATAAATACAAACTTTATTCTAATTCGATAATAATGTGCCTAAGTATGGTTTGTTCCTGTAAGACTCTCTGTCCACAGCAGCCACACTGAACCTCGTAATCACTCCAAAGCAACCACAAGGAGCACATGGCAGAACACTGTCAGAAACAAGAGTTTGGTGCTGACACCTGGAATCAACTGCAGCTGTTGTAATTGTGACTAAACTCTAGTTGTTTTTCTTTTAAAATAAGTTGTCTAAATTAAGTAAGTGACATTACTATTTCATACATTGTTAAGAAGGGCATCTTGAATGTGATTTTGAAGTGCATATTCACACTGTTCTTGTGAAGTTTTCGGTAGATTGTGTCTAGATCTGAAGATATTTTCGTTTTTATTTCCATTAAAAAGGAAAAAAAGTATTTTTGATTTGTAAAATTATTATTACTATTAAAATCAGGTTCTAAGAAGCTTCTGAGAACATTTTATTTATCGTGGGACATATGCGGTAGGAATCGAAAACTAAAACCTCTTACGGAAATGGCATGAATTTTTTCCAGTTCCAATTACCCATCAGTTTAAGGGACGGCACCTAACAACAACAGCAAGAGCAATTTTTAAGGGAAGAAGGAACAGTATTCTCTTCCCATTAAGATACAAAATTTACTGAAGGTATTGGTAAATAATCTCTTTCAAAAATGGATTGAAGTAATTATAGACAAAATCTTCACTCATTAGTTATTAAGTTAAACCATATGAAATTTCCATTTTCATAGATCAAAATTAGCCAAATGTAACAGTTTTTATTACCCGATAATTCATTCTATTCATTTATCATTATGTATGTTGTTGTTGTTAGGTGCCATAGAGTCAATTCCAACTCATAGCAACCCTATGTACATCTTTCTCGTCCTGCACCATCCTCGTGGTCATTGCTATGTTTGAGCCCATTATTGCAGTCACTGTGTCATCCATCTCCTTGAAGGTCTTCCTCTTTTTCCCTGGCCCTCTACTTTACCAAGCATGATGTCCTTCTTCAGTGACTAGTCCCTCTTGATAATATGTCCAAAGTATGTGAGACATAATCTTGCCATCCTTGTTTCTAAGGAGAATTCTGGCTGTACTTCTGAGACAAATTTGTTCACTTTTTCTGCAGTCCATGGTATATTCAATATTGTGCCCGCCAATGCTGTAATTCAAAGGTGCCAATTCTTCTTCAGTCTTCTTTATTAATTGCCCAGCTTTCACATGCATATGTTATTGCTGTTGTTAGATGCCATTGAGCCAGTTCTGACTCACAGCAACCCTATGTACAAAAGAACGAGACACTGCCCGGTCCCGCACCATTCTTACAATCGTTGTTGTGTTTCAGCCCACCATTGCAGCCACTGTGTCAACGTGTCTCATGGACAGTCTTCCTCTTTTTCAATGACCCTCTACCAAGCATGATGTCCTTCTCCGGGGACTGGCCCCTCCTGATAACATATCCAAAGTATGTGAGACACAGTCTTGCCATCCTTAGCTCTAAGGAGCACTCTGGTCATAGTTCTTCCAAGCCAGATTTGTTTTTTCTTTTGGCAGTCCACGGTATATTCAATATTATTGTCCAACACTACAGTTTAAAAGCATAAATTCTTTGATCTTCTTTATTCATTGTCCAGCTTTCACATGCATAGGGGCAATTGAAAGCACCATGGCTTGAGTTAGGCGCACCTTAGTCCTTAAAGTGATATCTTTGCTTTTTAACACTTTAAAGAGATGTTTTGTAACAGATTTGCTCAATGCAATGCCTCTTTTGATTTCTTGACTGCTGCTTCCACAGGCATTGATTGTGGGCCCAAGTAAAATGAAATCCTTGACAACTTCAATCTTTTCTCCATTTATCATGCTTCTGTTCATTGATCCAGTTATAAGGAATTTTTTTTCTTTATGTTGAGGTGTAATCCATACTGAAGGCTGTAGTCTTTAATCTTCATCAGTAAATGGTTCAAGTCCTTTTCACTTTCAGCAAGCAAGGCCGTGTCATCTGCATAACGTAGGTTGTTAATGAGACTTCCTCCAATCTTGATATCCCATTCTTCATATAGTCCAGCTTCTCAGATTATTTGCTCAGCATACAGATTGAATAAGTATGGTGAAAGGGTACAACCCTGACACACAGCTTTCCCGACATTAAACCATGCAGCATTCCCTTATTCTGTTTGAATGACTACCTCTTGATCTATTACAGGTTCCTCATGAGCACAATCAAGTGTTCTGAAACTCCTGTTCTTTGCGATGTTCTCCATAATTTGTTATGAGTCACACAGTGGAATGCCTTTGCATAGTTGATAAAATACAGGTAAACATCTTTCTGGTATTGTCTACTTTCAGCCAGGATCCATCTGACATCAGCAATGATATACCTGGTTTCACATCCTCTTTCGAATCTGGCTTGAATTTCTGGCAGTTCCCTTTAGATGTACAGCTATAGCTGCTTTTGAATGATCTTTAGCAAAATTTTACTTCCCTGCAATATTAATGATATTGTCTGATAATTTCTGCATTCGTTTGGATCACCTTTCTTTGGAATAGGCATAAATAAGGATCTCTTCCGGTCAGTTGGCCAGGTAGCTGTCTTCCAAATTTCTTGGCATAGACAAGTGAGCACTTCCAGTGCTGCTTCTGTTCGTTGAAACATCTCAGTTGGTATTCCGTCAATTCCTGGAAACTTGTTTTTCACCAATGCCTTCAGTGCAGCTTGGACCTCTTCTTTCAGTAGGGTTCTTGATCATAACAGTACCACCCGAAATGGTTGGAGGTAGATTGATTCTTTTTTGTGTAGTGACTTTGTGTATTCCTTCCATCTTCTTTTGATGTTTCCTGTGTTGTTTAATATTCTCCTTGTAGAATCCTTCAACATTTCAACTCGAGGCTTGAATTTTTTCTTCAGTTCTTTCAGCTTGAGAAATGCTAAATATGTTCTTCCCTTTTCATTTTCTATCTCCAGATCTTTGCACATTTCATTATAATACTTTATTTATCTTCTTTGGACACCCTTTGAAATCTTCTGTTCAGCTATTTCAGTTCATCATTTCTTCCTTTTGCTTTAGCTTCTCTACATTCAAGAGCAACATTCAGAGTCTCTTCGGACATCCAAGAAAAGGTTTACACCCAGGGGGAAAAAAAAAGCAATCTTTGGTGGTCATGAGTGAAAGGAGGGTTGGAGAGGGGAAATTACTAACTAGATAGTAGACAAGTGGTAACTTTGGTGAAGGGAAAGATGATACACAATATAAGAGAATTCAGCACAGCTTGACAAAGGCAAAGTCATAGAAGCTTCCTAGACATATCCAAACACCTTGAGGAATGGAGCTACTGGGAGGGTTGGGGCCCATGGTCTTGGAGGACATCCAGGTCAACTGGCATAACATAGTTCATAAATAAAATGTTCTACATCCTACTTCAGTGAGTAGCATCTAGGTTCTTAAAAGCTTGTGAGTAGCCATCTAAAATACATTTATTGGTCCCATCACATTTGGCGCAAAGGAGAATGAAGAAAAATCAAAGATGCAAGGACATATTAGTCCGAAGGACTAATGGACCACATGAACCACAGGCTCTACCACCCTGAGCCCAGAAGAACTAGATAGTGCCAGGCTACTACCACCACTGACTGCTCTGACAGGGATCACAATAGAGGGTTCCAGACAGGGTGGGAGAAAAATGGAGAACAAAATTCAAATTCACAAAAAAAGACCAGACTTATTGGTTTGACAGAGACAGGAGGAATCCCCAGACTATGGCCGTGGACATCCTGCTGATAACTGAAGACACTCCCAACGTTCATCTTTCAGCCCAAGATTAGACAGGCCTATAAAACAATAATAACACACGTGAGGAAAATGCTTCGTAGTTCAATCAAGTATGTGAAACCAAATGGACAACACCTGCCCAAAAGCAAAGATGAGAAGGCAGGAAGGGACAGGAAACCTGAACAAATGGACAAGGGAAACCCGAGGTGTAAAGGGAGAAAGGGAGAGTGTCAACACATTGCAGGAATTGCAGCTGATGTCACACGACAATTTGTGTATAAATTTTTTAATGAGAAACTAACTTGTGCTGTAAACTTTCACCTAAAACACAATAAAAAAATTTTTTTTAATTTTTTCCTGGAAGCCAAGACAAAACTGGAACAAAAGTTACATAGTTCTTAACTAACAGATACATACATATTCAAAGAAGAAAGTAATTTTTTTTCTAGCTATTAGAGAAATATATCAATTGAGCTTTCATATGAGAAGACCCATTGCCGTAGAGTCAATTGCAACTTCCAGCAACACTATAGGACAGAGCAGAACCGCCCCCATAGAATTTCCAAAGAGCGCCTGGTGGATTCAAACTTCTGACCTTTTGGTTAGCAGCCATAGTTCTTAACCACTACGCCACCGGAGTTTCTTTTCATATGAGAGACATATCTAAAGTTAATGCCTAATATTTATGGAATGTTATATAGTTTATAAATCTTTCTCTGAGGAATGATTTAATTTAAGTTAATGTATCAGCTGGAATGCCGAAAAGAGGCACTTGGAGAGAAACTGGAAGCAGTACATAGCTAGTATTGGGGGTGGGGGGGCGCTTTTCCTCTGGGCACATTCTGATTTTGTGTACTGACCGAACTGACATCAAATTTCCACATTTGTTGAGCTGGGAGAGCAAACTTGGGAATGCAGGAAGGTGATAGCAACTTTGGGAACTTTTCTGGATAAATTTTCTTCTTTCTCCAGAAATTCTCCCCTTTACAATTTCAACATGGCTTAAAGAGAAGGCTTTCTGATATTAATGAAAGACTTTCTCTGCTAACCAACACATTTTTCAGTGTGCTTAGATACTCCTTTAAAAAAAAAAAAAAAAACAGTTGCCTTGGAGTCAATTCTGACTCACAGAGAACCCATGTATGTCAGAGGACAACTGTGTCCATAGGGCTTTCAAAGGCTGATTTTTTAAGAAGCAGATCACCAGGACTTTCTTCCAAGGGGCCTTTGGGTAAACTCAAACCTCCAACCTTTTGGTTAGCAGTCAAGCGCTTTAACCGTTTATACCACTCAGAGACCCTAGATAAGCCATTATGCCTCTATAAATATTTAGATGGAAAGTAAAAAACACACATAGTTCTTACATTATAATCCCTTTAGTTTATAAACTCAATGACACTAGGCTATTTTGATGTTTAAATAGGAAATGTTGAAGGAATAGCCAGGCGTTGGACAAAGTGTGGTAGGTGACTCGTTAGCTAGCTTACTTCCCTTTAAGCCAAAAGAGACCATATGTGTTCTAACATGATGAAGAGTCTATAAAGTCTAAAGTAGCAAAGTCTTTAGCCTGTAACACTAGAAACAATTCTTTATAATCATAGTCAAAAATATTACCAAAACATTCTTCCTATAAGTCACTGATGGAAATCTATCCAAACCCTTAACTCTCCCAGTAATCAAAATGTTAAAAAAAAAAAAAAAAAAAAGTCCAAGGGAGAATCTGAAGAAGAGACACATTTATAAACAATCATGAATGGTGAAATGAATTTAGAAATATATGTAATACAAACATAAAACTAGTAAATACCCACAAGGCAATCATCATTTTCACTCCATCTAACAAAAATCATTTGCTCTACTGTCAGTTTTGTACAACTTATAGAAGTGCAAAATAGCTAAACCACAATAAAACATACAAACCCCTATAGAATCAGATAGCCCCAGAAGGGAGCCCTAGAAAATGCCCAGCATTCCACTGAAAGGACACCCAATAATTATTTTTCTATTTCAAAGTCTTTTGCACTTTTTCCTGAGAATTTAAATTCTCAACTTAGAAGATTTAACAAATACACCTTCATGAGATATTTCTTGAAAAATTGATTATAACAAAAATATTACTGCCTCCATATTACCTATTTCTCTTCCTCATCAATATCACTAAATTTAGGTTAAGTTGCAGAGTTTTGTTTATTTAAATTTTAAATTGGAGGTAACAATTTATGAGTTAGTTAAAAATAATTCTGAACAAATCACTATTAAAACTTAAAACTTTTAATCTGATCTGCATGTCATGTGGATGTCGACAATTTCAGTGAAGTATGATGTATGGGATTCCTTTTCCTCAAAGTTGCTAGTTAACACGGACCTGATAAGATCATTTCCATCAAGGTTCACAAGTTCTCCTTCTCTGATAGCTCTCCCAGAATACCAAGTATCCGTGTTTTAGGACGTGCAATAATTGCTTGGAAGGATGCTGAGGAAAGTGTACCTACACTTGACGATAATAAGACTGAGTATGTGAATGAGCTCCTTACAGATTTGGCCATATATGCTTATATCAGGGCCGAATCTAGGATTGGAGGTAAAAATTCTAGACTTGTGGGTTAGCCTGTTACCTACTCATGAGAATACAATTGGTGCATCCTTCAAGGAATTGAAGAGCTAATATCAGTTTGCAAAATGCCTGTTCATGTTTGGATTCCCAGGAAGGCGTTCTGTCACTAAGAATGAAGACAAGTCTCAAAGAGAAGCCACTGTTCTCAATAGCTTGTGAGACCTAGAATTCCTGAGGTTTTGTTTTGTTTTAAATTGGCCAAGGAAGCTTTAGCTGGCATGTAGTCAGTCAGAGACTTATCTCTCTCAGTCAGACAAATCATACCCACAAATGATGAACATTTTGCAGACAAACTCACAGTTTTTCCTTTGACATCTTGTGTTCTTTTTGGCTTACAACAGTCAGATGGAAAAGAAAATCCACTTTAGAGCATTCCTTATCTTTGATGCTTAGCCACAGATTAACTACAGATAGGATGAGAGTAGAATTTAGGGGAACATGAGGCCTTTGAAATCCTGATTAAAAATTTGTGGAAAGTAATTCGAAGTCCTAGTGAATCCTGGCACATGGTAGTCAATTTAACTATTGGTTGTCCCATGTACAAACCTAAAAGGACACTAAGAAAGGCAGGACATACACACACAATTGTAAAAGGAGTGGCCTTGGGTGGTGTTATGGATCGAATTGTGTCCTCCCAAAATATACATTGTAAATCCTAACCTCCACAGCTGTGGTTATAATCCCACTTGGGAATGGGTTGTCTTTGGTATGTTAATGAGACAGGATTAGTTTAGGGTGTGTCTTAAGTCGATCTATCTTGAAATATAAAAGAGATTAAATAAGCAAGCTAGCAAGCAGGATGTGGGAAGATAGATGACAAGTCACATGAAGATCACCCAGGAACAGAAGCTTAGAAAAGATGAGGCCATTCTTCCAGAGCTGACAGATAGAAAGCCTTCCCCTAGAATCAGCATGCTGTAATCAAACTTCTAGCCTCCTAAGTTGTGAGAAAATAAATTTCTGTTTGTTAAAGCCACCCACTTGTGGTATTTCTGTTATGTTCGCACTAGATAATTAAGACAGGTGGATGAAGGAAAGAATCATATTTGGATTTGGCATCATCAGGAGGCATTTTATAGCTATCCTATTGATAGTCTAAGATCTTGAACAAATCTGCATCTCCTCCTGTTGTGTTTGCAACAGGCAGAATAGAAATATTCCAAGGACTAGTGTAATGTATAGTGAGCCTTTTCTATTAATTCTTTGCTTATAGGCCTTTCTCCAACCTTAGCTTCTAGTATCAAAGGATATTTTGAAGGATTGGATAAATTTCAGCCCCAATAATCCTGACAATATTGGTAGGATTTTTGTCCCGTAAGGAATCTGGTTTGTCACAGAGTTCTTCAAACTGCATGTGACTTAAGCATAAGACACTCGTAAGTCAGTATCCAAGTTAGCTCAAATCTGATTATGAATAGAGGAATCCTTGGAAATTTCAAAGATCACATTTCCATTATAAAATAAATCCCTTCTGATGAATTTGCCTGGTATAATATCACAGAGGAAGAAAGCATGTTTCATAGTCAAAAGGCCAACACACCAGTTGTAGGCTATTGGAAACGCTTACCATTTGGTTTGTTTGTTGACTCTGAAGGAAAGGCATGGACAGTAGAGTTTACTGTCAAAAGTGTAGCACCTATATCTGTAAGAAAACTGTAATTTCGGCACTTAATATTACTGAATCACCATGAAATGGGGTTTCAGAAGGCAAAGGTAATTGGGAAGAATGGAAGGATGGTTCGGGATGATAAAAACAAGGAAGCATGGGAATAAGAATTAAGGAGTAGACCTATTGATATCTTGAATCTTAGGGGCTTATACCTTGGATGAAGAGCAAAGATGAGGGGGAGAAGTGAGATGTGGCAAGATTTAGAACTTCTTGGTAATCAGTGGATAACAAACAAAGGGATTTGGGCTTGCTCAGGTTCAGGGCAAACCAAGCCTTGTCAGCAGTGGACCCGTATAAAATAGATATAAAAATTAAAACTCAAGACTATAGTGTTTTCTTGGGCAGTAATTCCTGGGGAACAATTCATAACAGATACATTTCCATCAAAATATATGACAAATGTATGCTATTATTGTAAAAATAATTAAAGTAGTAAAATTTCTTGAGGTTAATATTTTATATAACAAAGAAATTAGAGGAAATTAAGTAAATTAATAATAAAATTAATTAAAGGAAATTCAAGTAGTCAAGAAATATGTGATTGGTTAGTTTAATTATGATTTGTCTATATGATGGAACACTACACAACTATTAGATATTACGTTATAGCCAAATATTTAATTAAATGGAAAAATGGATCCATTACGTTTTTGTTTTAAAGCTTTTTACAAAATAGTAGCTATAGTATAATTTCAATTTATATTAAAGAAGATGAATTTATGTGCATAAACAATTAGAATAAATATGCCTAAATATTTACAGTGATTATTTCTGGATGGTAGGATGGGGATAAATTTGTTTTCCTCAAGAACAAGTAATGTTCTAATAAATAAAAGTGCTTTTATAAATTGTACATTGTACGTTCAGCCCTTCTGCCTTTATGACGTTGTTGTTGTCAGATGCCGCCAAGCTGGTTCTGACTCATGGCGACCCTATGTACAACAGATCAAAATGCTGCCTGGTCCTGTGCCATCCCCACAATTGTTGCTATGTTTGAGCCCATTGTTGCAGCCACTGTGTCACTCCATCAGCTCAAGGATCTTCCTCTTTTTCTCCGACCCTCTACTTTACCAAGCATTATGTCCTTCTCCAGGGACTAGTCCCTCCTGATAACACGTCCAAAGTGAGACAAAGTCTTGCCATCCTTGCTTCTAAGGAGCATTCTGGCTGCACTTTCAAGACAGATTTTCTTGTTCTTCTGGCAGTCCATAGTATATTCAATATTCTTTGCCAACACCATAATTCAAAGGCATCTATTCTTCTTTGGCCTTCTTTATTCATTGTTCAGCTTTCTCATGCATACGAGGCAATTGAAAACACCATGGTTTATGACATTAGGCTGATATATTTACCAGTGACATACGGCATACCTAAACTGTGTGTTTAATTATGCTGAAAAAGCACGGAAGTCAGTAATTTAATAAAATGTTAATAAAATAAATTTCATAAAACCTTCTCGCCCTTAATTTATTTTAGCTCCATTCTAATTTCTTTCAGGAATATGGTCCACTCTCATTTCCATGAGTGATTTAATCAGTGTGAGCCTCAGAGAGGCACTTCAGTAATAATTTGTTTTAAATTGGTGTGCTTGGACAAAAGGTGTCTCAGAAGATATCAGTACTCTAATCATAAATGCTTTAAATATAAGCAGAAAACTAAATAAAACACTTAAATATAATTCCTTTGGAGCCCCTTTATTATCTTGTGCTTCGAGAGAAGCAGACAGCATAATGGGCTGACATGTCGGTGTAAACCTCTCTCTTACACCAACACTTTTACACTATTTTTCTGTAACACAGAGCAGTACTGGTTCAGGGAATGATGAAGATGCAAAATTTAAAAAAAAAAGTTTAATTTTGTAAAATATTTATTTATTGCTTTGTCACTGAGAATCTGTATGATATCTTAATATTTTAAATTAATCCCAAATGCATCATCTGAACCAGGTAGGAAATAGATGCCCCTGTAGGTGGAAGAAAGCTTAATGAAACACTAGGGGCTCAGAAACCTGGAATCATATTTTGAAGTTTCTTTGATCATCTCTCTGGAACCCTAGTTCTCTGCCCTTGAGCATCTTTCTTCACTTCTCTCCATTGTTATGGAAAATTCAGATAGAAAGGGAATGGGCAGTGCCGGTTCTGAGAGTGATTTGAGAGGAAAATAAAAGGTCTGCTATCTATAAAAATCTATTATTAAAGTCATTCTTTTGGATTAAGACTTTGTCTCTAGAGAGTTCCTGTAAAAATATGAGCATATCCCAACCTACCTACCAGGAGAATATCTTCAGAAACCATACAATGGTTAAGGTTATATGTCAGCTTGGCTGGGCCACGATTCTCAGTTATTTAACAGTTATGATGTAGTTTGGCAGTCTTTAATGATGTAATCACCTTCATGATGAGATTTGATATATGTGATCACCTCCATGATGGGATCTGCTATTAGTAGCCAATCAGTTGAAAGGGAGTTTCCGTGGGAGTGTGGCCTGCATGCAGTATAGGTTGACTTTCTGGCAAGGACCATGGGCTTTTTCTCCCTCTGGATCCTGCAGCTGGCTCCTGTTCATCTGATCTCCAGTTCTTGGGACTTGAACTAGTAGCTTACCTGCTGATCCTGGGATTCATTAGTCTCCACATTCTGTGAGCCAGCGACCTCCAGCTTACCTGCTGATCTTAGTATTTGTCAGCTTCCACAGCCTGTGAGCCAGAGGCCTGTTGCTTAATCTGCTGATCTTTGGTTCACCAGCCCCTAGAGTTATGTAAGTCAAGAGAAGCCTTCCAGCCTCTATAATCTTGAAAGCCATTTCCTTGATACAAATTCTCTCTCTCTTTCAAGATATGTATATATTTATCTTGTCAGATGGAATCGGAGTGGCTGTCTCAAAGTGACAATGGAAAAGCTCAGTATCATCAGTTAGAACAATGCCAGGGGCTGACTGCAGAACAGACCATCAGTTGCTCATATGCAAGTTCAATGAAGCTGAAGGAAATTAGAACAAGTCCACAAAAGCCAAATTACCACCTTGAGTATATCCCATCTGAATTTAGAGACCATCTCAAGAATAGATTTGACGCGTTGCACACTAATGATCGAAGACCAGGCCAGTTGTGGAATGATGTCAAGGACATCAAACATGAAGAAAGCAAGAGGTCATTAAAAAGACAGGAAAGAAAGAAAATAACAAAATGGGTGCCAGAAGAGACTCTGAAACCTGCTCTTAAATGTTGAGTAGCTGAAGCAAATGAAAGTAATGATGACATAAAACAGCTGAATAGAAGATTTCAAAGGTGGCTCAAGAAGACTAAGTATTATAATGACAGGTGCAAAGACCTAGAGATAGAAAACCAAAAGAGAAGAACATACTCAGCATTTCTCAAGCTGAAAGAACTGAAGAAAAAATTCAAGCCTCAAGTTCCAATACTGAAGGATTCTACAAGGAAAATATTAAATGATGCAGGAAGCGTCAAAAGAAGATGGAAGGAATACACAGAGTCACTATACCAAAAAGAATTGGTCGACATTCAACCATTTCAAGAGGTAGCATATGATCACAAACCAATGGTACCAAAGGAAGAAGTCTAACCTGCACTGAAGGCATTGACAAAAAACAAGTCTCGAGAAACTGATGGAATACTGATTGAGATGTTTCAACAAATGGATGCAGTGCTGAAGTGCTCACTTGCCTATGCCAAGAAATTTGGAAGACAGCTACCAGGCCAACCTACTGGAAGAGATCCATATTTATACCTATTCCCAAGAAAGGTGATCCAACCAAATGTGAAAATTATCAAGCAGTATCATTAATATCACATGAAAGATCATTCAAAATCAGCTGAGAACTGCCAGAAATTCAAACTGGATTTAGAAGAGGATGTGGAACAAGGGATATCAATGCTGATGTCAGATGGGTGCTGGCTGAAAGCAGAGAATAACAGAAAGATGTTTAACTGCATTTTATTGAATATGCAAAAGCATTCAACTGTGTGGATCATAACAAATTATGGATAACATTTAGAAGAATGGGATTTCCAGAACACTTAATTGTGCTCATGAGGAAACTGTACATAGATCAAGAGGCAGTCATTAGAACAGAACAAGGGGATACTGAATGGTTTAAAGTCAGGAAAGGTGTGTGCTGAGGTTGTGTATTTTCACCAAAACTACTCATTCTGTATGCTCAGCAAATAATCCAAGAAGCTGGATTATATGAAGAAGAAAGGGGCATCAGGATTGGAGGAAGACTCATTAACAACCTGCATTATGCAGATGATACAAACTTGTTTGCTGAAAGTGAAGAGGACTTGAAGCACTTAATGATGAAGATCAGTATGGATTACACCTCAACATAAAGAAAATAAAAATCCTCACAAATGGACCAATATAAAAACAGCATGATAAATGGAGAAAAGACTGAGGTTGTCAAGGATTTCATTCTGCTTGGATCCATAATCAACAGCCATGGAAGCAGCAGTCAAGAAATCAAAACACGCATTCCATTGGGTAAATCTGCTGCAAAGGGCCTCTTTAAAGTGTTCAAGAGCAAAGATGTCACCTTGAAGACTAAGGTGTGCCTGACCCAGGCCATGGTATTTTCAGTCACATTATATGCATTGTGAAAGCTGGACAATGAATAAGGGAGACCAAAGAAGAATTGACGCCTTTGAATTGTGGTGCTGGCGAAGAATATTGAATATACCATGGACTGCCAAAAGAATGAACCAACCTGTCTTAGAAGAAGTACAACCATAATGCTCCTTAGAAGCAAGGATGGCAAGACCGTGTCTTACATACTTTGGGCATGCTGTCAGGAGGGATCAGTCCCTGGAGAAGGACATTATGCTTGGCAAAGTACAGGGTCATCAGAAAAGAGGAGGACCCTCAACGAGGTGGATTAACACAGTGACTGCAACAATGAGCTCAAACGTAACAACGATTGTAAGGATGGTGCAGGACCAGGCAGTGTTTTGTTCTGTTGTGCATTGGATGGCTATGAGTCGGAACTGACTCTACAGCACCTATCAACAACAACATGGACCATCAGAAGAATAAACAAATTTGTCTTGGAAGAAGTACAACCAAAATGCTTCTTAGAGGCAAGAATGGAGAGACTGCGTCTCACATACTTTAGACATGTTGTCAAGAGGGATCAGTCCCTGGAGAAGGACATCATGCTTGGGAAAGTAGAGGGTCAGCGAGGAAGAGGAAGACAGTCAACGAGATAGAGTGACACAGTGGCTGCAACAATGGGCTTAAGCATAGCAGCAATTGTGAGGACAGCGCAGGAGTGGGCAATGTTTCATTTTGTTGTACATAGTGTCACTATGAGTTGGAACCAACTCGACAGCACCTAACAACAACAAATACATACATACATATATATATATATATATATATATATATACATATACATATATACACACACACACATACATGGAAACCCTGGTGGTCTAGTGGTTAAGTACTACGGCTGCTAACCAAAAGGTCTGCAGTTCAAATCCACCAGGCACTCCTTGGAAACTCTATGGGGCAGTTCTACCCTGTCTTTTAGGGCCACTATGAGTCGGAATCGACTCGATGGCAATGGGTATGGTATGGTATACACATACATATAGATGCTTCACTGGTTTTGCTTCTCTAGAGAAACCAGCCTAAGTTGGTTTATATCTTACAGAATCTAATACATACATCTGACAAGAATCTAATAACTATATATATAAATAATTATATATAAAACTTTGATAACTTAACAACAAACAGACAAATAACCCAATTATAAAATGGGCAAAAGACTTGAATAGACAATCCACCAAAGAGGACATTCATATGGCCACCAAACTCATGAAAAGATGCTCAACATCATTAGCCATCAGAGAGATGCAAATCAAAACCACAATGAGACACCATTTCACTCCCACTAAGATGGCTAATATTAAAAAAAAAAAAGAAAAACAGAAAATAACAAACGTTGGCAAGGATGTGGGTAAATTGGAGCCCTTATCCATTTCTGGTGGGAATGCAAAATGGGACAGTTGATGTGGAAAACAGTGTGGTGGTTCCTCAAAAAACTAAAAATAGAACTACAATAAAAAAAAAAAAAAGGCCATTGCCATCGAGTTGATTTCAACTCATAGTGACCCTACAGGACAGAGCGGAACTGCCCCATGAGTTTCCAAGGAGCACCTGGTGGATTTGAACTGCTGACCTTTTGGTTAGCAGCCATAGCACTTAACTACTACGCCACCAGGGTTTCCTAGAACTACAACATGACCTAGCAATTCCACTCCTAGGTATACACGCAGTGCTCAGGTTACAAGCCTCCAACTTACAGACAACTCTTACTTAAGAATGGACTACCATAAATCCTATTATATTAAAAATTTGAGTTAAATACATTGTAGTTGTTAGGTGTCATCAAGTCATTTCTGACTCATAGCGACCCTATGTACAACAGAACAAAACACTGCCTGGTCCTGCACCATCCTCACAATGGTTGCTATGCTTGAGCCCATTGTGGCAGCAACTATGTCAATCATTCGTGTTGAAGGTCTTCCTTTTTTTCACGGACCCTGTATTTACCAAGCATGATGTCCTTCTCCAGGGACTGATCCCTACTGACTACATGTCCGAAGTATGTAAGATACAGTCTCGCCATCCTTGCTTCTGAGGAGCATTCTGGTTGTACTTCTTCCAAGACAGATTTGTTCGTTCTTTTGGCAGTCCATGGTATATTCAATATTCTTCACCAACACCACAATTCAAAGGCGTCAATTCTTCTTTGGTCTTCCCTATTCATCGTCCAGCTTTCACATGCATAAGATGCGATTGAAAATACCATGGCTTGGGTCAGGTGTACCTTAGTCTTCAGGGTGATTTCTTTGCTTTTCAAAACTTTAAAGAGGCCCTTTGCAGCAGATTTTCCCAATGCAATTCATCTTTTGATTTCTTGATACTGTTTTTTCCATGGGTATTGATTGTGGATCAAAATGAAATCCTTGACAACCTCAATCTTTTCTCCGTTTATCATGCTGTTGTTTATTGGTTCAGTTGTGAGGATTTCTGTTTTCTTTATGTTGAGGTGTAATCCATACTGAAGGCTGTGGTCTTCGATCTTCTTCAGTAAGTGCATAGCTTCCAGCATCACAACACACGTGCCCCCACAGTATGACAATCTGACAGTCGTGTGGGGGGAGTTAAATATAATGGTCCGTAATAACGAATGCACGTACTACTTTGTGACACTCATGAAAACACAGTGTGGTTGGGAAATATTTTTCAAGTGTTTTATATGCATAGAAAGGTAAAATACATACCATGTAGTAAGACAAACATTTGACTAACTGACATTAGATAAGGACCATATATACCTGTTCCAACTTACCTACAAATGCGACTTAAAGACAGACTTAGGAACAGATCTTGTTCATAATCTGGAGACTGCCTATATACCAAAAGACTGAAAGCAGAGATTGAAACAGATAGTTGTACATCAATGTTCATTGCAGCACCATTCACAATAGCCAAAAGATGGAAACAACCTAAATGCCTATCAATGGATGAACTGATGAACAAAATGTGATATATACATACAATGAAATACTACTCACCCAGGAAGAGAAATAAACTCTTGATGCATCCTACAATATGAATGGAGCTTGAAGACATTATGCTGTGTGAAATAAGTCTATCAAAAAAGGACAAACACTGTCCAGTCTTGTGCCATCCTCATAAGCATTGCTACGTTCGAACCCACTGTTTCAGTCACTGCGTCAATCCATCAGCTCAAGGGTCTTCCTCTCTTTCACTGACCCTCTACCTTACCAAGCATGATGTCCTTCTCCAGGGCCTGGTCCCTTCTGACAACTTGCCCACGCATCCATCCATCCACTCTGCAAGAGAAAAGCTTAACGATCTGCTTTCATAAAGACGAGAGCCTAGAAAATCCTGTGGGGCAGTTTTACTCTGCCATATGGGGTAGCTATGAGTTGGGATACACTTGATAGCACCTGACAACAACAACAGTTAGCTGTTACCTTAGAAATTCAGAATTTTATGAAATTAATTTCATACACACACACACCGAAATTTGGCCAGTTTTAGTCACCCAGCCCTGTCCATTGCTAATTGTAGCACAAATTATGCCCATATTAGAAGTGTGTTAGTCTCAAGGCAGCCAAGAGGAGAAGCTACAGCATGGGTTGCCAGGGACGAGACAGGGTCCTGTGTGTGGACACCCACCCCACACCCAAGGAAGAACTAAAGCTACCATGGCGAAAATTCATTCTCTGAATTTTCAGTCTCATTTCTCAGTTACCAATTTTCAAGTCACCAAAAATGGGACATTTTTGTCTCCATGTAGTGAGTATTCAACCACTCAGATATTTTGACTCAGATTCTTTTTTCAGAATTAATTTGGGTAGTAAAAAGCCAAACAAGTGGTGGGTTTGGCCATTAAGTTTTTTCTCTTTGGATGTGTCAGATTCTGGGTAATTACAATACAATAATAACATATAAAACATATAGCAATGGTAATTTACAAGAGGTCTGAAATAGTTAACAGATTTCCAAACCTCAAACACATTATCTAGCAGCTAGCACTCCGGGATATCGATTTTGTTCACATACAATAGTATTTTAAAATGCGAAACCACCTTTCAGAAAGGGAAGTGTAGGAGCCAAAGCCAGAGGCCAAGTGCAGCTCTTTGCGTCTAGATTTAGCAACAACATTTCAAATACTTTGGGCAAAGCCCAAAAAACAATCACCAGAAGTAAGTGATCCACTCGAATGAAAAGAAAAAGTTTGCTCGGCATCTCCCGGATTGTCTCAGAGTTTAAATAAAAAATAAAATGGGGACAAATGTTTCCAAAACCAATTTAGTCCGCCCGCAGGAAAAAAAAAAAAAATTTTTTTTTTTTTCTTACGACACAAAAAATCGAACCTGAACTTCATTTAAGTGCGGGCAAAGAAAAGGGTGGTTAAGGAAAACAGGCTTGGTGACGGCTCTGAACAAACCCGGGAAGGGCGGGCAGAAGTTCTTGGCCAGGGAGACCTATTCGTGGCTTTAGGAAAGGTGCTTTCGGAAGCTCCATTCCCTGAGGTCTCCTGCAGGAGTCAGAGGCCGCGCTCCTCCCCCGGAGGCTGGAACTGCCCGACGCAGAGCCAGGAGGGATGACTGAAACCTCAGGTTAGGTTAGCGACGGGGCTACCGGCGCGACTTCGAGCGCGAGTGCGGGGCGGGAAAGTGTTTCCTCGGGTCCTGCCCGTGATGTTGTCCGGGGTGCTGAAAAGCCGGGAACTTCCTGGGAAGCAGCAGCTACTTTCCCCTCTGGAAGGGTGGGGAGTGGGGGTTTCAGGCTGCGCACCCTGAAGTGCCTGTCAGAAGTGAAGGAAGTGGCCTGGCGGGGTGAGCACAGCCAGCACACCAGGTGGTATCTGGAGATGTCGCTTCCCCAGGCTCCAATCGAACACCCGACGCCCCTGGACTCGTGCGCTCTGGGGCTGAGCGCTGCGGCGAGCCGGGGGAGAGGCTCAAGGTGCCAGGGAGTGCGGAGAAACCCTCGCTGGTCCTGGGATTGGGAAGGGGGTGGATGGAGGCGACAGCGCGCGGGACGGAGGAGGTAGAGATGGCCCGGGAGGCCGGGGGACTGCGGTTTATTTGCAGCTGGGCCAACTCGGCGGTGCAGACAGCGGGAGAGCGCGGGGAGCCACCCGCCAGCCTAGCAGCCACCGCAGCGTGCCCGAGACCACCTCCGGGGCTCCGGGACCAGAGGTTGCCAGATGCCCGGGAGAGGCCAGGACAGCGATGGTGGTGACAGCCTTTGCCCGAGGCGGCAGCTGCGGGGCTGCGGGCTCTCGCTGGCCAGGACGAGCTGCCTGTGCCATGGCAACTCCCTGCAGGGCGAGTTTGTGCTCGACATCATGTGGCCCGATATCTCGCTCGGCTAGGGCATCTTCGCCAACGACTTCTGGGGCAAGGGCATGGCGGAGAACACCAGCCACGACTTCTACCCGCCACTCTGCGTCCTCACCCCGCGGGTAGACCTTTCGGGCCCTGCCTGGGGGGCGTTTCTATTTCTTAACACTCCTTCGCTGCCCAGCCTGCCCCCTCTCCCGGCTGCTTACTCCACCCTCCTCTCTAGTCCCATGTGGGTCTTCTCTGCGCTGCTGGGGCTGCTTGGGAGGCGCCGGCTGGGAGTTGAGAGGAGTTTCCCCTAGTCCACGCTCTTGTCCGCCCTTTTGATGTGTTTCCGAGATAACAATAAGTGTAAGGGCGAAGCAAAAGGTTTTTTCAGGTGGGACAGTGAATTTAAATGAAGACTAGCTCCGTACTTTTATTTTACACTGTTTAACAAAAACAAATACGAAGTTACGGAAAAACTTTATCTTAAAAAATCTGTTGCAATAGGCAGATACGACAGTTTCAGAGGCCTGTGAGCGTCTCAAAATTAAAGGCTTTTATAAGATAGGATTGGTGAACAGTTAAGGGACAGTTGGACGGATGAAAGGAGATTTACCAAACTGCACGATCAGGGTGGTTTGACAAGAAAAACGACTGGTGATCAGCCTGTCGCCGGCATGCTCCGCACTTTAGAGCTTGCTCAGACTTGGGGGCAAACAAAGTTCAGGGGCCTGTGGAGAGGAGAGAAGCCTGACGAAGGTTTGGTTCAAGCAAAGCAGAGGGTTAGAAATAGGCAATTATGTAACACTTCTGTCAGCAGGGAACATGAAAAAATGGTCTTTGAAAATTGTGTGCAAAATTTTGTTTTCCAGAGAAGAGGAAGCTTGCAGTGAAGGGAGCCTGATAAATTATGCTGTAAACCAGAGTCTGAGAGTGTGGGAGGGATGACAAAGAAAGGATTGTATTCCTGGATCTTTGGGATTCATACATAACAGGTAGATGAACCTGTGAACGAAGTCTTGGGATACGTCTTCTGCAGTCTGTTTTAATTAATAAATTTCTTCTTCCTTTGGAACTACTTGTGTATTTTTCCTACCTTTGAGAACTCAGCCAGCTTTTAAAAAAAGAAATGCTTTATCATGCTAAAGTAATGGCATTGATTTCCTAATGACAACAGATATGTTTTGTTCCACAAGACTCTATATGATCTGACCCTTGGCTACCTCTCCAATTTCATTTTCCATCCATCTGCACCTTACTCAAAACCAACACCCTAAATCCCTTGTTTCTTGTGCAAGCCAATCCCACTGCCACTACAAGGCTTTTCACTAGTTCTTCCTCCTGGAAATCTGTTCCTATTGATCTTCAGGCTTGCTCCCCTCACCACTTCAGGCTCTGTTCAAAAGTCCCCTCATCAAAGAGGCCTTCCCTGTTTAAAAAATTTAGGCCACCTCAAATAGTAAGCCCTCCTGCCTGACCTTGTGATGCTCTTGCCTTGCTTTTTCCTTAATAGCACTCATCACTCTCTAGTGTTAGATATTCATTTATTGGTTTCTTCTCTCCCTTCCTAGCTACACTACAAGCTCCATGAGGGGTAATCCTCATGCAAATGTCATGCAAAGTAGACCCTCACTAAGTGAATAATTTTGGAGAATGTTTAGCAACTTTTCTAGATAATTCTTAAGACAGGGATATCTTCTTTTTTTTGTAAGAATAAAGTCTCCTTGGTCTTATTTCTTGACTTCTTTACTTTTTTCTCCCTTGCTTCAAAAAAAAGTGGCGGCAATATAGACATTTGTTCCCTGCCTCTGGTCTCATAGCAAGTCTTTGGCAGGTAGAGCTAGAATCTGAACCTGGGCAGTCTGGATCTAGCTCCTGGGTTGTTAAAAGCTATTCTATACTATTTTTTAATTCTAATATTATGCACTTTTTCATTTTGGGGTGTTAAGATATCTTTTAAAATGATTGTGATAGTAAATAGCAGTTTTGCGTTAAGGTTTCATTCGGGAAAAAAATTTTAATAAAATGACAATGTTGTTATCACATTTTTTGCTTTTGGAATTTTATTGATCTGGATTGGAATCTATTGGTCTTCTCTCCTAGACCATGAAGAAAATGGAGAGCATCCTAGAAGAACATCAAAAGAAAGGAGCACACAGAGTGTGTTTCTTGAAATGAATAAGTGAAGGATATAATGTAGGGTAGCATAACAACATCAGGAAAACATTAAGCAATGTTCCTGTCTCTGGAGAATGCCCACTGAAGTGCTCCTTTCCTCGTGTCTTTTATCACAGCTTTTTAAAAAAAAATTTTTTTTTTTTTTTTCCAGGAACACTCCAACCCTGTTTCTGGTTGAGGCCTTCTCGATTCCCTGGGCTGTTTTCTCTCCCTCAGCCTCGCCAGAGATGCTCTAATTAGCCACAAAAGCATTAAAACCCAACCTAGTTTATATTTATGGGCTCCTCCTGGGATGAAAAGCAGACTTCCCTGTTTGTTGGGATCTCTAGAGATTCCCCAAGGAGACGTGGACAGGTTAGGCTATCCCTGCATGTTAATATGTGTTTACCAGAAGCCCCCAGGGAAGCCACGTGTTTATATGCAGAGTTCCTGCTGTAGAAGAGTAACTACCTGCAATGTTTACAGTGTATAGGCCCTTCCGAAGTAGTCTGTAAATGGTTATAAATAAATAGAAGTGAGGTAGGTGCAGTGTTACTGACGCATCGTATTTATTCTGAGTTAACTCCCTGGGGAAGGCTGAATGATGCTATACTAGGAAGCCCCCCTAACAAGTAGAAAGTCTTCCGGGGAGCCCTGCTGAGGAGTAGGGGAGAGGATAAAAAGTTGGGGACCAAAAGGGCTTCCTTGGCCAGTGGGTGTTTGTTACTTTCATTAATGCAGGTGGGGACTGGGGTGGGCTTTCATACGCCCTCCAAGGCCTGCAGTTAAAATCTAGGGATTTTGTCAGAATCGACTCAAAAGCAGCAGGTTTGGTTTTGGTTTTTTGCTTACCCTAAAAAGGAGCCCAGGTAGCACATTGGTTAAAGCACTCAGCTGCTAACTGAAAGGTGGGTGGCCACTGTTTGAGAGAAAGCAGTCTGCTTCCATAAAGTTTACAGCCTTGGGAATGCTATGGGGCAGTTCTATTCTGTCCTACAGGGTCGCCATGAGTCACAACCAAAGGACTGGCAATAGGTTTTGTTCTTTTTTTTGTACCCTTAGGTACCTTGAGATGGTGGGGAACGTTAATGTGGAAGGATATTTGGAGAATTTCAAACAGGGCTTCTTAATTGGGGTTTTAGGTTTGGCCTGTGGTGATGGAGGCGGGCATAAATTCATTTAAAATGTAGGTGAACTGTTGTTTAAGTGAGCATGTGTCAATTTAACAGAAGGATGTAAGAAACCACCTTGCTCTTCTCTCATCCCCTTGGGAGCAGCTCCTTTTATACTACCTAGTATGGGTCTTTCTTCAGGGCTGGAATCTTTTTTTTTTTTTTTTAGCCTGACAGCTATTTTTCAAAGGAAAGAATTAAAAGGAGAGGTATACTTTATCTAATGCACCCGACTTGTGAGAGTATGCAGAGGGCAATGCGTGTCTCTTTCTTCTCTCCACCCCTTTTTGCACTGTCTCTGTGACTTTCATTGCCAGATTGCACAACCCCGCAACCTTCCCTGGGAATGGTGCCCTCTGGCAGCTGTGTGCCCATTACTGCCCTGTCTTTCTGGGCTGTTTTCCAAGGAGGCAGAGGAGAGTTACACAGAGCATGGGCAATTTGTGTTCATATTTGCCACTCTGGAAGGTTCCCAGTCTGTAAGAGGCTGCTATTAAGATTACTTTAGGGGGAAAAAAATGTTTTCTCTTCCTACTACCTGGCCTATTTTTTAATGAGGCATGCAGACTACACCAAAAAGAATTAGAGACTTGTAGAACAAAGAGAATGTGTTTTCCAACTCTCAACTCGATCCAATAATTATTCATTCATCCAATAACTTTCATTTAGAGCTGAATATGGAGGATATAATGATGAACAAGACAAAGTAAGAAAAATATCATGAAGGAGACAGTTAAGGAGTTTTAAAAATGGCTAGGTGCTCTAATGGAGGTATATCCAGGGTGATGTGGGACCTGAGATACTGTTCTTTTTGGATGGTATTTGGGCGGATTGTCATCAAGAGCTTGTCATCAAGTCTTTTGCCTGGACATTCTGGTTATCCATGTACATATTCCACTTTTTAAAATATCAGTTCTTTATTTGAGCTGAAATTACTCTTGGTATTTTAATGGTATTTAAAATATCTTTTTAGACAATGCAGGTTCATTATTTTTACATTTAAAAATATTTAAAATTTTCTTCCCCATCCTCCACTCCCCACTAGACTCCTCTCTAATTTTTGTTTTTCCTTCTCTCTAGCTAAACTTATTTTTGACAGGCATGAACCCATTTTATTTCTGTTCAGTAAATATAATTTTACAGTGCCTAGTGACTCTTGTGCTGATACACACCTGTGACAAAGCTGTCTTCAAGAATCGTGGACTTGCTTTTATTATGGAGTTGCTTTTTGCTGTACACCCTGTTCACACTGAGGTGGTGTGTATAATTGGAACTCAGTGAAATAATGGACTAAAAAATAAGCACAAGCTAAATAGATTTTTTTTTTCTCTTTACTTGAATTCAGATAATTGCTGGTGAACAGGAATGAAAAGATTCACCAACATATTTTGTTTTGATCATATACCAAATATATCTGCTTGACAACTTTCTTTTGTGATTGATCACGATCACCTTTATGGAACCTCCAGGACAAACGGTTTAAAAAAAAAATTATTAAAGAAGTAGATATAAAGACCCATGGTCTTTCATTGCAGAAAATTCATACCCCAAGGTGTTTTAAGCAGCAAGTATCATTTGAGGTGCCTATTTTTTTTTTTTATCACTTTATCACACTGAGTCATTATTCTTTTTCTAAATTTATAGTTTACCTTTTTTTCACCCTACCTTTTTATTCATGGTATTTATGAAGCAGAACTGTGAAAGCTCTGAGAGGACCATAAATAAGTTAACATCGCATTCTTCAAGTTAAAATGGCAGACTGTGAGCCCTGGCAGTACGGTGGTTAAAAGCTCAGGCTGCTAACCAAAAGGCTGGCAATTCAAATCCCACTACCCACTCCTTGGAAGCCCTATCGGGCAATTCTACTCTGTCTTATAGGGTCGCTATCAGTCAGAATTGACTTGATAGCAAAAGGACGAAGGGACGATGTGACCTGTAAATTATATTCCAAGTTTTTTAATAAGAACTACAGCTATTTTGTGAGAGCAGCAACAATAAAAAAAAAAAAAAAAAAAAAAAGTTATTTGTTTATAAAGTAGAGAGATTTTGATTCTGCAACCCCCTTGTGGTGATGTGCTAACTTGGCATTATCAGGCCACCTTGTTTCCAATTCCAGTACCCATAGGCAGTCTACTCTAAGCCAGCTGGGGTAGGTGTGTGTATCTCTGGAGCAATTCAAAGACTCCCCAAAGGGCACATGGGCATGATGTTTTAGGGAGTCACTTCCTAGAGCCGTAACTTCCATCTGTACACTTTCCCAAAATGAACTTGTGTGAGAATGGACTTAGGGTCACGCCACCATGATAATTCTCCTTTCTCTCTTTCCCACTCACAGGAGATTTTTCTCCTTTATAAACGTAAGTCATAATTCTCACTGAGAATCCTAATGCCCAGGTGTAAAAATTTGAGGCATCAAGCACATGAATGATTTGAAGTATTGAAGTCACAACAAAATCTCGTTAGTCAAAGTTCTATAAACCCAAAGTAAACCCCATGTCTTTACCCTGTCTCTTTCTCTTAAAGGCAATGCTTGACATTAGAAATGGGGTTTTTGTTCTGTGTTAGGAATGTACTGAATTCAGAAGAGAGATGGTTCCCATGGAAATGGTATGATAGGTTTATTTGAATTAAAAGCATGAAAAACTTCCTGACAGAAAGTAAGTCTGATTTGCAACTGATCTGGTAATGAAAATTGGCTTTGCCAATTAAGTTAAATGGTAGATGTTTTGGAAACCCTGGTGGCATGGTGGTTAACTGCTATGGCTACTAACCTAAAGGTCAGCAGTTCAAATCTGCCAGGCGCTCCTTGGAAACTCTGTGGGGCAGTTCTACTCTGTCCTATAGGGTCACTATGAGTTGGAATCAACTCGATGGCAATGGGTTTTTTGTTGGGGTAGATGTTTTCCATAAAGTAAATGAGTTAATTCTCCATGTAATTTAAAATATCCATATATCTTTAAATTATGTAATAGTTATATTTAAAAAAAATTTTATATATATATATAGACCAAAAACCAAACCAAACTCACTGCTGTCGAGTCGATTTCGACTCATAGTAACCCTACAGAACAGAGTAGAACTGCCCCATAGGGTTTCCAAAGCTATAAATCTTTACGGAAGCAAACTGCCACATCTTTCTCTCCCTGAGTGGCTGGTGGGTTTGAACCGCCAACCTTTTGGTTAGCAGCCAACCACTTTAACCACTGACTCACCAGTGCTATATATATATATATATAATATATATAATATTATATATATAATATATATAAAATAAAACTTTGTATTTAAAAATCATTTTATTTTTCAAGTAATATTTTGGTAAAGTTATCTTAAAATTAACAGTATTTCCAATGCCCAACCCTTTCTAGGTTTATTGGGTTAAACAAGATGCATCTAAGTGAGAGAATAACAGACATGAGTAAAAACTCTCCTTTGATAAACCACAGTAAAGCCTTTTTGATATATTTCCAAGGAACTGGGGAAATGAATGACTCTAATGACAGGATTATCAATCATTTTGTGTCAGGTGGGTTATTTGACTTCGACAAAGTAAAGAAATTGAGTTGTCAGCTACTATATCATTAAAAGCATTGTTTGATGATAAATGACTATGTGAATTTTGGCATTCTGGAAGAACTTTAAAGAATTGAGTCATTTCAGTAACATGACTCCTCCTATTCTCATATGTGTGAACAATTTATAAAGATAAAAATTGGGAACATTATTGATGTTCTCCACTGTTTTATTCTAGAAATAGATAACATTCAGCCACAAATAACAAGAGCAACAGTCTCAAAAGTACATTTTTTACATTCAATGCTTAATTATCAAATATTGTTGTGTGTGTGTGTGTGTGTGTGGTTTTATGGGGCTCACGATTAACTTTACCTATAGAATTTGGTCTTTGTCCTTGGTTCCTGAGAGACAACCTCTAACACATTGAAATTTCCCCAGTAATTTGAGTCTTTGTTGCCCCTGAGGTTCCAGATCACACCTCAGGTTTATGCTAAGGAGGCAACTCTTGGGTGGGAGCTGGTCAGGCAAAAAAAGGCCCACTGAGTATTATCAGCTTGACCTCAGGGGATGGGGGCTAGAGGTTGAGCTCAACCGTGTGAGCAATGATTTGATCAGTCATGCCTATGTAGTGAGACCCTCAATAAACCCTGGACACTTGTCTTAGTTATCTAGTGCTGCCATAACAGAAATACTACAAGTGGATGGCTTTAACAAAGAGAAATTTATTTTCTCACGGTCTAGTATGTTACAAATCCAAATTCAGGGTGTCGGCTGCTCTGTCAGCTCTTGAGGAAGGTCTTTTTCCTCAATCTTCCCCTGGTCAAGGAGCTTTTCAGGCACAGGGACCCCGTGTCCAAAGGATAAGCTCTGCTCCTGGTGCTGCTTTCTTGGTGGTATGAGGTCCCCCACTCTCTGCTTGCTTCCCTTTCATCTCTTGAAAGATAAAAGGTGGTGCGGGCCACACCCCAAGGAAATTCTCCTTACCTTGGATCAGGGAGGTGACTTGGGTAAGGGGGGAATTACAATCCCACCCTAATCCTCTTTAACATAAAATTACAAAATTACACAAAATGGAAGACAACTAAAGAACACTGGGAATCATGGCTTAACCAAGTTAATACACACATTTTGGGGGAAACATAATTCAATCCATGACAACACTGAAGCTCCATGGACTTCCTCATTGGTAAAAGACACTAATGTATATGTGAGTGTAGCACATCCCTTTAAGGACATGGAAGCTCTGCTTTGGGAACCCTCTCAGACTTTGCTGTATGCATCTCTTCATTTGTATTCTTTTTATTATAATTAAACTGTAATCATAGTATAGCATTTTCCTGAGTTCTGTGTGTTGTTCTAGCAAATTGTTGAATGCAATAGGATAGTGGGAACCCCCAGTTTGTAGCCAGCAGGTCAGAAGTGGGGGCCTTGGGGAACACCAAGCCTACAGAGTACATTCTAAGGGGGTAGAGAAAACCTCCAAATTTGTAACCACCAGGTCAGAAGTGAAGATGTTGTGGGAACGCCCAAGCTTTCAACTGGCATCTGAAGCCATGGGCAGACTTGGCAGTCTGGAGGTCTGTGACCTTTAACTTGTGAGGTCTGACCTAGCTCTGGTGGTTAGAGACAGAGGAAGAAGCACCGCATTTGCAATTGGTATCAGAACAGAATTGAATTGATTTAGTTGTTCAGGTTTGCTCATTCTATATTAATGACAAAGGTAATAACAACTTAAATACAAATTAAAATATTTAACCCCTTAAGACAGTACACAATACTGGAGAAACCAGCACAACTTGTACAAGGCAAGGTCATGGAAGCTCCATAGACATATCCAAACTCCCTAAAGGACCGAATTGCTGAGCTAAGGGCTGTGGGGACCATGGTCTAGGGGAACATCTAGCTCAATTGGCATAACATAGTTGATAAAGAAAATATTCTACAGTCTACTTTGGTGAGTAGCATCTGAGGTCTTAAAAGCCTGTAAGTGGCCATCTAGGATACTCCACTGGTCTCGCCCCTTTGGGAGCATGGGAGAATGCAGAAAACTAAAGATGCAAGGAAAAGATTAGTCCAAAGGACTACTGGACCACATCTACCATGGCCTCTACTAGACTGAGTCCAGTACAGCTAGATGGTGTCCAGCTACCACCACTGACTGCTCTGACAGGGATCACAATAGAAGATCCCAACAGAGCTGGAGAAAAATGTAGAACAAAATTCTAACTCACAGAAAAAGACCAGACTTACTGGCCTGACAGAGACTGGAGAAACCTCGAGAGTATGACCCCCAGACACTCTTTTAGCTCAGTAATGAAGTCACTCTGGAGGTTCATCCTTCAGCCAAAGATTAGACAGGCCCATAAAACAAAACGAGACTAAAGGGGCACACCAGCCCAGGGGCAAGGACTAGAAGGCAGGAGGGGACAGGAAAGCTGGTAATAGGGAACCTAAGGTTGAGAAGGCAGAGTGTTGACATGTCGTGGCATTGTTAGCCAATGTCACAAAAACAATATGTGTACTAAGTGCTTAATGAGAAACTAGTTCTGTAAACCTTCATCTAAAGTAGAAAAAAGAAAAAAAAAAATTTTGACCCTTAAAGCCTAAGGTTATAGGAAATTTAAAAATTTAAATACTTATTTATGATGTTGAAAGATGGAGCAATTAATAAGACATCTGTAAGCATAAATTAATATTATAGTAAGCTAAACTGCTCTGGGGAAATGGAACAGAAATATTTGCTTCAGGAGACAAGAAAGGATATAAAATACCCCAGCTGCTAAAGAAGAGTTTCTTCAAGCTCCTTTACATCCTCGTATAAATGAAAGATAATGGAGTTTCACATTGCTATGGCATTAGGCTCCATCCACTAAAAACTAGGTACTTTTAAAGCAGTGGTATTAAGGTTTTGTTTTTAAATGTCGGTATATACAATGAACTGAAAATCCTTTCTATTCAAAAGTATGATGCAAATTTAAACATCGACCTAAAAGATGAGAAGGAATGCATAGTTTTTCAAAATTCTTCTAGGAAGTACATGAGGCAGAAAGGTAAAACTCTTTGACTGTAAGCTCTCTATAGAATTGCTGACAGTAGGTCATTGACCACATATTATGAGTTACAAAACCAGTTGGCATTGAGTTGATTTTGACTCATGGCAACCCCATGTGTGTCAGAGTAGACCTGTGCTCCGCAGGGTTTTCAATGGCCGATTTTTCAGAAGTAGATGGCCAGGTCTTCCTTTTGAGGTGCCTGTGGGTGAAATTTAACCTCCAGCCTTTCAGTTTAGCAGCAGAGCATGTTAACTGTTTGCACCACCCAGGAACTCCTGCAGGAATTTCTTACAGTGAGGTTCTCCCAGCTCAAATCCATAGCCCCTGGTGATGGCAGCCTGCAGAGGAGGCAGAATCTCCCCCACCCCCCATTTGCAAGCATTTTTCTTTTATCTTGAGTTGATGTTTTTGTACTTCAGAGCATCTCAAGATTTAGCACTTCATTATAATAGAATTAAGTGCACCTGTCTTAGCATGACATTCCAGGCTTTTTATAGTGTGACCTCAGCTGCCTACCCAGCTTTGCCTCACCTCACCCTCCAGCCTTTAATTCACTCCATGCTCTCATCATTTTATGCCTCCCCTCCCAGAAATACCCCATCTTGTTTTAGACCCCTGTTCCACTTCTCCCCTTGTTTCTCTGCCTGCAATGCACCGTTATCTATCTGGCCTTCAATGAATAGCTGACTTCTGTGTCCCAAAACCCTCCTCTTCTGTCCTTAGGTCAGAGTTCACAGGCCAGCTCTTCCACAAAGACTTCCAAGATCCTTTAAGCAAAATCAATTCCTTTCTTCTGTTTACCCGTACGCTTGTTCTCTATACAGTGTGTGCAGTTTCCTGGTATCGTATTCAATACTCTCTTTTGACTCCCCACCAGATGCTAAACCCCTTGGAGCAGATTGTATCCCTCCTGCTGGCACAGTCTGTAATAAAGTGGAGGCATTTGGAAAATGTTACCTGGAAAAAAATCACAATTATTGAATCTGGTGATGTTCATTAGTTGTATAAACATACATTGGTTGATTACAAGCATCTTATTTTTCAGACCTCAGATGTCCCCAGAATTCCCAGCACAAGTGGTGAGTGTACAGTATCTGAATGCCCAGGTGCGGCCGAAGAGGCCAGGAAAACAGCTTGTTCTTAGCACATTCACTCACATGGTAATCAGTTTGCCTACAGGATTAGCGCTAACACTTTCTCTCTGAGTCTCTGCTCCAGGGGATGCTACATTGTTTAGACCAAGCACACCAGCCACCACATTCTGCTGCTGCTGGGGCTTCCCAGCAGTCTAACTGGATGGCGAGGTGAGAAGCAAGGATTAGTTATGTTTGCCCAGTCTGTGAGTCTTCATTCCAATTCTACCCCGGCAGCAGCTTGTGGGTCCTGGTGTTGTCTGTGTTTGTACATGTCCAACTGTGCTGTAGTGAGTATTGGTGTGGGCCAGGAGCCTGGCTCTGCTCCAGGGCCCAGTTCTGTAATCAACCATCAGAGGCCTTGCAGGCGTCGCTGGGCTAAGTGCTCAAGGACTCAGGTGTGTAGACTGAGCAGACCTGGGCCTCACAGCTGTACTGTTCATCATCACAGCTTCTCAGACTATGAGCCTGAGCTGGGTTTTGACACTGCAATCCCCTGGCCTCCTCCTTTAAATCATGCTGGGTTTCCTGGTTTCCCAGTTCCTCAGAGATTCCTGGATCAATGGACAGAGTGGCCAGCAGCAGCAAATGGTCACTGTTTTCAGCTCTCTGCTCCCAGTGAAAATATATGCCTGTGTTCAGGGTTTTCTTGGTGGAGGTCAGTAGAGAATATTTTTTCATAGGTGACTTGCTATCAGTCTATATGTGTACGTATAATTGAATTTTCATCTAGATTTATAGTGAATAGATTTATTATATTATACAATAAATTGAATTTAAAATAATATCCACGGGAGCTTTAAATTAATAAAATGATTTCCCCCAAATACTCAAGGAAACCAGGTTCAATACTCTATGACCCCACCCTATTTCTCTGAACTAGAAAGGAAGAGAGAGCCCTCAGTATTTATGGAGTATCTAAGTATCTTCTCTCATTAAATATAGCCATAATGTGAGCTAGGAGATGTCCTGCTTATTTCAAAGATGAAAAGTGGAGGTTTAGAAAGTTTAAAGAAGCAACTAGTCCATGGATAGACAACTAGACAATTGGGTGTACAAACTTTGGGTTATCTAGCTCCATAGCCCATATTAGTTAAACTGTTCCTTAAACTGTTTTTCCATTATTACTGCAAAGTAGGTTTATCCCATATGAGGATAATTACCAATATATTTCCCAGGAAATTATTATCTGCAATTAATTTATAATTGTTCCCCCATTGCTCCTCTTTCCTTTGCTTAAAATGTCATGTCTGCTCCCTCCTGGTTGTGAACTCTAGCTCAACCTTTAAGAGTTAGCTCAAGGCAGGGGCAAGGTGGTGGAATAGACAGATGCTTCTGGCAGCCGTCTTACAACAAAGACCTGAAAAAACAAGTGAAATGAGTATATTTATGACAAGCTAGGAGCCCTGAACATCAAAGGCAAAGTTAGAAAACGAACTGAGCAGCAGGGGAAGGAACAGATGGTTCAGAAGCAGAGAGGAGTTACAGGACCTGATTTGCCGGGAGCCCTCAGGCACCATTACCGGGAACGGCTGCGATGGGCTGGTGGTACCGTTCCGCCAGTTTCCCCAGGAAGAAGCAGCGAGCCACACAGCCCACTCACACCTCCAGAACCAGAGAAGAACGGAGCTCTTGGGAAAAGCTAAGTACTTGCGTATATTTTACCATGCCCTACCCCTCACCCCCAAGCCGACTTCAGTGGCTGTTGATTTTCTTGGGCCTGAGATATGCCCTGTTGAGTGCCTAGAGCCATCCTCCCAGCCTTGGAGAAGTAATAAATTCACAGTAGGAGGAAAAGATAATTTGCCAGCTCCGCTAACCTGGGGAGCTCAGGACAGAAGCATCTCCTGTCCAGGCATAAACGGTCCATGGACTTTGAGTATCTTTCCTCCCCACATGAACTTGTGTGAGCCTATTTCAGGAGAATAGACCCTTGTTGGCAGACTACGACTGTTTCAGCTGTGCCGTGGAGAGGTGGGCGTTTGATGTTTGACATTGCTTTGCCTCTTAAACAGCGTCCTCACCTACCCACATCAGGGGCCTGAGGACTGGTGGCTCCACTCAGATCACCCAGCCACCTGCGACAGAGGTCCAAAGATAACTAGTACTTCTCAGTTCCTACAACCAAAAACTTTCAGTGCCCGTGGTCCATCTGCAGCACCCACCCACCTGTACACTCTAGGAAACAGGGATGCGCTTTCCTCAGAGACAACTGGGGGACGATTCTCAGCCCCTGCCTTGTTTAGAGTGTGACCCCCTGCTGCAACCAGATACTGGTACCTATGCTGATTACCTCTGCCCCTCTAAGACTGTTGGACAGGGCCTGTACCACACACTTCATGACCAGCTACCTGTACACCTGAGTTGAATCCATACAAGAAAAGGGAATAGACTCCTAGACTGATATACCTGATAACACCTCTAGCCATCTGGTGACAGGACATCAGACCTTCAAAGGTGAAAATAATCAAACTAGCTCACTCAAGCAACCCATTCGGGCATATCAAAACAAAACAAAGCAAGAAGCTATGATACAGTAAGCAAAAATAAAATAAAATAATACAATAGCTTACATGGCTCAGAGACAACAGTCGATATCAAATCACTTAAAGAAACAGACCATGATCAATTCAACAAGCTCCCAAAACAATGAATTAAGGGATCTTCCAGATAAAAGTGCATTCCTGGAATTACCAGAGGCAGAATACAAAAGATTAATGTACAGAACCCTTCAAGACATCAGGAAGGAAATGAGGCAATACACACAACAAGCCAAGGAACACACAGATAAAGTAGTTGAAGAAATTAAAAAGGTTATTCAGGAATATAATGCAAAATTTAGTAAGCTGGAAAAATCAATAGACAGCAATCAGAAATTCAGAAGATTAACAATAAAATTACAGAATTAGATAACTCAATAGAAAGTCAGAGGAGCAGAATTGAGCAAGTGGAAGGCAGAATTGGGGAACTTGAAGATAAAGCACTTGGCACCAATATATTTGAAAAAAAAATCAGATAAAAGAATTTAAAAAAATAAAGAAATCTTAAGAATCATGTGGGACTCTATCAAGAGAAATAATCTACGAGTAATTGGAGCATCAGAACAGGGAGGGATAATAGAAAATACAGAGAGAATTGTAGAAGACTTGATGGCAGAAAACTTCCCTGATACTGCGAAAGATGAGAAGATATCTATCCGAGATGCTCATCGAACTCCACATAAGGTAGATTTTAAAATAAAGTCACCAAGACATATTGTAATCAAACTTGCCAAAACCAAACATAAGGAGATAATTTTAAGAGGAGCTAGAGATAAACGAAAAGTTACCTATGAAGGAGAGTCAATAAGAATAAGCCCATACTACTCGGCAGAAACCATGCAGGCAAGAAGGCATTGGGATGACTTATATAAAGCATTGAAGGAAAAAACTGCCAGCCAAAAATCATATATCCAGCAAAACTGTCTCTCAAATAATAAAAAAAAAAAGTCTCTCAAATATGAAGGTGAAATTAAAGCATTTCCAGATAAACAGAAGTTTAGGGAATTTGTAAAAATCAAACCAAAACTACAAGAAATACAACAGGCAGTTCTTTGGTTAGAAAATCAATAATATCAGGTATCAACCCAAGGCTAGAATACTGGACAGAGCAATCAGACATCTCAACCCAGATAGGGAAATCACAAAAATAAATCAAGAGTAAAAAAAAAAGCTCAAAACAGGGAACAGCGATGTTATTATGTGAAAGAAGACAACATTAAAACAATAAAGAGGGACTAAGAAACGTAGTCATAGATCTTTCAAATGGAGAGGAAGACAAGGTAATACAAAGAAATAAAAGTTAGGTTTAAGTTTAGAAAAATAGGGGTAAATATTAAGGTAACCACGAAGGAGACAAACTATTCTACACATCGAAATAAAATACGAGAAAAAACAGAGATTCAGCAGAAAAAAATCAACAACAACTAATAAAAGCAAAAGACAATATATGAAGATAAACTACCCAGCACAAAAACTTAAGTGGGAAAAAGAAACTGTCAACAACACACAAAAAAAGACATCGAAATGATAGCACTAAATTCATACCTATCCATAATTACGCTGAATGTAAACAAAATAAATGTAGCAATAAAGAGAAAGAGAGTGGCAGAATGGATTAAAAAACACAATCTATCTATATGCTGTCTGCAAGAGACACATCTTAGACTTACAGAGAAAAACAAACTAAAACTCAAAGGATGGAAAAAAATATATCAAGCAAACAACGATCAAAAAAGAACAGGAGTGGCAACATTAATTTCTGACAAAATAGACTTTAAAGTTAAATCCACTGCAAAGGGTAAGGAAGGACACTATATAATGATTAAAGGGACAATATGACATGAGGATATAACCATATTAAATATGACAGTTATGCAAGATACATAAAACAAACTCTAATAGCATTGAAAAAAGTGAGATGGACAGCTCCACAATTATAGTAGGAGACTTCAACACACCACTTTCAGTGAAGGACAGGACATCCAGGAAGAAGCTCAGTAAAGACACAGAAGATCTAAATGCTACAATCAACCAACTTGACCTTGTAGACATAAATAGAACACTCCACCCAACAGCAATTCAGTATACTTTCTTTTCTAGTGCACATGGAACATCCTCTAGAATAGACCACATATTAGGTCATAAAGCAAGCCTTAGCAGAACTGAAAACGCTGAAACCTTACAAAGCATCTTCTCTGACCACAAGGCCATAAACGTAGAATCGATAATGGAAAAAGCAGGGAAAAGAAATCAAACTCTTGGAAACTGAACAATACCCTGCTCAAAAAAGACTGGGTTATAGAAGACATGAAGGATGAAATAAAGAAATTCATAGAATCCAATGAGAATGAAAACACTTCCTATCAGAACCTTTGGGGCACAGCAGGAGCAGTGTTCAGATGTCAATTTATATCAATAAATGCACACATACAAAAAAAAGAAAGAGCCAAAATCAAAGAATTATCCCTTTACCTTGAACAAATAGAAAGAGAGCGACAAAAGAAACCCACAGGCACCAGAAGAAAACAAATAATAAAAATTAGAGCAAAACTAAATGATATAGAAAACAGAAAAACAATTGAAAGAATTAACAACCAAAAGCTGGTTCTTTGAAAAAATCAACAAAATTGATACAGCATTGGCCAAACTGACAAAAGAAAAACAGGGAGGAAGAAAATATCCCAAATAAGAAATGAGACGGGCAATATTACAACAGATCCAACTGACATTAAAAGAATCATATCAGATTACTATGAAAAATTGGACTCTAACAAATTTGAAAACCTAGAAGAAATGGATGAATTCCTAGAAACACACTACCTACCTAAACTAACACAAACAGACATAGAACAACTAAATAGACCCATAACAAAAGAAGAGATTAAAAAGGTAATAAAAAACCTCCCCCCCCCCCAAAAAAAGCCCTGGCCCGGACGGCTTCACTGCAGAGTTCTACCAAACTTTCAGAGAAGAGTTAACACCACTACTACTAAAGGTATTTCAGAGTACAGAAAAGGATAGAATACTACCAAACTCATTCTGTGAGGCTACCATATCCCTGATACCAAAACCAGGTAAAGATACCACAAAAAAAGAAAATTACAGGCCTATATCCGTCATGAACTTAGATGCAAAAATCCTCAACAAAATTCTAGCCAATAGAATTCAACAACGTATCAAAAAAATAATTCATCATGACATAGTGGGATTCACACCAGGTATGCAGGGATGGTTCAACATTAGAAAAACAATTAATGTAATCTCTCACATAAATAAAACAAAAGACAAGAATCACATGATTTTATCAATTGGTGTAGAAAAGGCACCTGACAAAGTTCAACGCCTATTCATGATAAAAACTCTCAGCAAAATAGGAATAGAAGGAAAATTCCTCAACATAATAAAGGGCATTTATACAAAGCCAACAGCCAACATCACCCTAAATGGAGAGAGCCTGAAAGGATTCCCCCTTGAGATCAGGAACCGGACAAGGGTGCCCTTTATCACCACTCTTATTCAACATTGTGGTGGAGGTCCCAGTCAGAGCAATTAGGCTAGATAAAGATATAAAGGGCATCCAGATTGTCAAGGAAGAAATCAAATTATCTCTATTTGCAGACGACATGATCTGATACACAGAAAACCCTAGGAATCCTCAAGAAAACTACTGAAACTAATGGAAGAGTTCAGCAAAGTGTCGGGATACAAGATAAACATAGAAAAATCAGTTGGATTCCCCTACACCAACAAAAAGAACATTGAAGAGGAAATCACCAAATCAACACCATTTACACTAGCCCCCAAGAAGATAAAATACTTAGGAATAAATCTTACCAGAGATGTAAAAAACTTATACAAAGAAAACTACAAGACACTACTGCAAGAAACCAAAAGGGACCTACATAAGTGGGAAAACATACCTTGCTCACAGATAGGAAGACTTAACATTGTAAAAATGTCTATTCTGCCAAAAGCAATCTATAGATACAATGCAATTCCGATCCAAATTCCAACGGCATTTTTTAATGAAATGGAGAAACAAATCACCAACTCCATATGGAAGGGAAAGAGGCCTCTGATAAGTAAAACATTAATGAAAAAGAAGAACAAAGTGGGAGGCCTCACTCTACCTGATTTTAGAACCTATTATACCACCACAGTAGTCAAAACAGCCTGGTACTCATACAAAAACAGATACATAGACCAATGGAATGGAATTGAGAATCCAGATATAAATCCATCCACACATGAGCAGTTGATATTTGACAAAGGCCCAAAGTCAGTTAAATGGGGAAAAGACAGTGTTTTTTACAAATGGTGCTGGCATAACTGGATATCCATCTGCAAAAAAAATGAAACAAGAACCATACCTCACACCATGCACAAAAACTAACTCAAAATGGATCAAAGACCTAAATATAAATTCTAAAACAATAAAGATCTGGAAGGAAAAATAGGTACAACTTTAGGATCCCTAATACATGGCATAAACTGTATACAAAACGTTACTAACAAGGCAGAAGAGAAACTAGATAACTGGGAGCTCCTAAAAATCAAACACCTATGCTCTTCCAAGGACTTCATCAAAGAGTAAAAAGATTACCTACAGACTGGGAAAAAGTTTTTAGCAATGACATTTCCAATCAGCAGCTGATCTCTAAAATCTCCACAACGCTGCAAAAACTCAACTACAAAATGATAAATAACCCAATTAAAAAATGGGCAAAAGATAAGAACAGGCACTTCAGTAAAGAAGACATTCAGGTAGCTAACAGATACATGAGGAAATGTTCACAATGAATGGATATGCAAATCAAAACCACAATGAAATTCCCTCTCACTCCAACAAGGTTAGTATTAATCCAAAAAACACAAAATAATACATGTTGGAGAGGTTGTGGTGAGACTGGAACACTTTTACACTGCTGGTGGGACTTAAAATGGTACAGCCACTTTGGAAATCGATTTGGCGCTTCCTTCAAAAGCTAGAAATAGAACTACCGTACTATCCAACAATCCCACTCCTTGGAATATATCCTAGAGTTATCAGAGCCTTTAAATGAAGAGACTTATGCACACCCGTGTTCATTGCAGCACTGTTTACAATAGCAAAAAGATAGAAGCAACCAAGGTGCCCATCAATGGATGAATGCATAAATAAATTATGGTATATTCACACAATGGAATACTACACATCGATAAAGAACAGTAATGCTAAACCATGTCCCACCCCAACTATTGACAGAATTATTTTGTTCTTCAAATGCGCAGTTCTTTGTAAAGGTGCCTTACCTTTAGCCTTGTATTATGGTTAGTCATTTGTGTCTCTTCTCAAACACTTGTTTTAATCACTCAGACACCCCTCCCCCCACCACCATTACAACTCAGTGACTGTATTCAGTGTTTGTTAAAAAAATAATTTTGAAAAGACAATTGAACAGGTTTTGATGGTGTAAATTGACTCTCCATAAAGGGAGGTTAAAAATTAAAAGTGAAAACCCTGTCCCTTTTTCCCTATGTAAAGTCATTGTTCAAGTTGTGTGACTCTGAACAGATGTCCAGGAAGGGGTATAGCTCCTTGGCCATGCTGGCTCTTTGAGCTTCCTGGGTGCCAGGAACAGGAAACTGGAGCTAATGATGTCTGCATGCTCCTGGAGGGAAGCCCGATCAAGGATTTGCGAACCTTGATCTTTGGCTCGGTTCATTGACCTGCATCCCCACAATATAATCCCACAAATGCTCCAGTGTCTCTGAGAAACACTGTTCTAAACCAATCTAGATCTTGGGCTAAGAGTGAACTGGATTAAGTCTCTTGATGGGTTGGGTTGTTTTTGTTTTTTTTTTTAAAAGAAAGGAGGTATTTATTTTGGTCTTTATGACATCTCGTTATGTTCCTAATTATGTGACATAAAAGTAAAAAACCAGACCCATTGCCATCAAGTCAATTTCAACTGCGTAGTTGATAGTAACTCTGTAGGACAGAGTAGAACTGCCCCGTAGGATTTCCAAGGCTGCAAATCTTTCTAGAAGCAGACTGCCAGATCTTTCTCCCATGGAGTGGCTGGTGAGTTCGAACCTCTGACCTTTCAGTTAGCAGCCAAACACTTAACCACTCTGCCACCAGGGCTCCTTCATTATGTTACATAGTAGTGTGAAAATCTTAAATCGAAATAAATCTAAAGTCACTGACTATTAAGGACGATCAATACACACTTTTTAGTTTAGCCTGTTCCATCAGGCTTCCCCAGTGGGAGATTGTTAGACGCCACAGGAGTGATTATGGCCTGCAAACAGTCCAAATCTGCACAATAACGAGCCATGTTAATACAGGTCTCTACTGTGTAAAGCCGAGGTGCCTGGATGACACAAATGGTTTGCACTCAACTAACTTGAACGTTGGCAGTTTGAATCCACCCAGTGGAACCATGTAAGAAAGGCCTGGTTATCTGCTTCCTGAAAAATTACAGCCAAGAAAACCTATGCGGCAGTTCTACCCTGTAAAACATGGGGTCACTATGAGTTGTATTGACTCATGGCAAGAGGTGTGGTTGTTTTGTTTTTTATTGTGTATATCATTCTCACATTTAGAAGGGAAGTCATTTCTAAATGAGCTGTTCTTTTTCTTTTTGATTGAAGTTATGAAACATCTCTTTACAAAAATGCATACCTCCCAATATCATGCATGTAATTTTAGAGGTTTATGGAACGGTACTGAGGTAAAAAGAACAAGGGTAAGATGTCACAACTACAGAACTACTGGCCTTTACTTCAAAACAGGAGGAGCGGATGAGTGTGGCCCCCGCCAAAGGGAGCAGCAGCATTTCTTCACATGGAAACACCTTTATTTTATAAAGTAAAAGAAAGTTTTCACAGCCCTGAAGAGCTTTTAAAAAATACACTTAGAGAAAATATATTTTCCTAAACTGATAAATGTTCAAAGAAGAAAAATTAGAAAATACAGATAAGCCCCTCAAATTAAAACAATCTATATTCTTAAAATCAAAGAGAACTGTTGTTAATATTTTGTCTTCACTGCCTTTTTCTAAGTGCATACATGTTTTTACAAGAATAATTATTACACCATTGCTAATAATTATTGAGCATTTCATATGGTCTAATCAGGTTAGATGCTCCGTTAAACCCCAAATAACTTTATGAGGTAGTTTCTATTATTAGATCCAGACATTCTTCAGGCCATAATCAATCCAGCAGAACATAACAGTCACCCACTGAGAAAGCCCGATGGAACAGGTTAAACTAAAAATTGCGTATTGATCTTCTTTGATAATCAGTGACTTTAGGTTTATTTTGATTTAAGATTTTCACAACACATTTTTAATGTGTAAAATAGTTTCTGTTTTACACATGATGGGATTGAGGCAGGGTGAAGTAAAATAACTTGCCTAGAATATTGTGTAGAATACACAGCTAGTAAATACCAGAGCTGTGATTCAAACCGGGCAACCCGGCATCAGAGCCATGCTCTCATGCTGTGAATACTATTTTGAAATCAGACTTATTCACTTAAAAATTTACTGTGAATACCTTCCCTAAGAAAAATATAATCTACATCGTATTTGAGTGGCTGTATAGTATTTACTTGCAAGCAGGTACCATAATTTATTTGTCTTATTATTGCAGGGTATCCAACTGTTTCAACTTGGAAATTTTAAATAATTCTATAATGTACGCCCTTAAAGCTAAATCTTTGCTCATCTAATTAATGATTAGGTTAGAACAGAGTTTGATGGTTCATAGACCTTATATTTACAAAGTGTTAATTCTTAGTGACCCACGTCTTCTTAGAAGAAAAGACTCTCCAACTTGTTTTACGGAAGTTTGGATTCCTGTTATGTTGGGGATTGTTTTCCTCCTCCTCTTTCTTCTCCCTTCTTCTTGCTGCTCAATTTGGTTCTGGGGACCTGAGCTATGCTGCTGAAAGAGACAGGCATCACGGTGTTTGGAGCGTGCTTGGTTTATGATTCCTCTTCCCTATCCCACAAGCAAGATAAACCCTATATGACATTAATGTTTTGATATTAAGTAGCAGGAAGAATGTACAAAGAAATTTTATTAAAATGCTGGTTTTAAACTTTCATTAAAAAAAAGTAATAGAAAAATTTTTAATGTGATCTCACATGAGACCCCAGTATAATAAATACTATTTATTTTGTTAGTATACATTTATTTTATAAGCTCAAACTCTCAACACTTACTTATTATAAAATTAATCAGTAAGAACTACCAAGCTTTCTGACTGAACAAAAATTTGGAATTGAAAAAGCTGAAAACTTGTATCTGCATCTAGTTGTTTTTTTTTTTATTTTGTTTGCACAGCATTGAGAAAAATCTTGATTGATGCAGCTAAGAATTTGCAAATGGTAATAGTTTTCAATAACTTACCATGAATTCGTGAATATTCTTCAATTAGATCCAGACATTTTAAAAAAGGATTAAATAAGAAACTTTCCGAGTTGTGTTCTTAAACATAAATAGCAACAGGTTGCATTACTTATTACAAAAATAATAAACAGCCCTGAACATTTATAATAATACCTCTAATTATTTATAATAAAATATTATCAGAATGTACTATGTTCATTTTGTTGTTGTTGTTAGTTAAAATCTAACTAGGCTTCCCTGCAATACCAGCATTCATTGAGCAGATGAGCCTAATTCTTGTCTGTCTCTTTTTTTAGTCCAGCGCACATGTGTCGTGGGAGTACACTTGCCCAAACAATGTTACATGCACTGGCATGAACAGACTCATGAGCTGGAATCGACTCAATGGCAGTGGGTCTGGTTTGGGTTGGCATGAAAAGGCCTGAGGTTTTAAAAAATGAAGCCAGAACTCTACCTTCCTCTTCAATGACATATTTCCATTTACAATGAGGACGCTGAGCCTCACTGAGGTTAAGTAGCCTGGAGTTACAGCAACCAGACAGGAGGGGACCTCGTCATTAGACTTGCAGTCTCGAGTTCATTAACCTCTTTATGGTTCCTCCATGTTAATCCTGCTGCATCTGATTGCTTTATTCTCCTGGACATATAGATGATGGCAATGCTACTGAGTGGCAATAAGCTGGGAGGAGTCATTCCATTCTGATCACCTTTCTGCCTGAGTATGTAATCCCTGGGTGGCTTAATGGGGCTTTCTGTAAATCCCAGCATGCAAAACAAAGGCAAGGGTTACCAGTTGACCCAAACTCATGCCAAGCATGCATTTTATCCCAAAAGATCCAAAAATGCCCTGAAAGCTGTGAGCCAGCGGACCTCCTCTTGGGTTATATGCAAATGCCTTTCCTCCCTTTCCTCTCAACCAGAAGGCAACTAAACTGACTGCCTTATTTTTTAGAGAGCGAGATATAAACCTCTCTTGCTTTATACTTTCTTCTTGCATCCACCTTGTTTCGCCTTCTAACTTCTTTCTGCTTTGCCTCACTGGCAGCAAAAAGATGTGACAACTGACTGCAAAAGCTCTCTTGTTTGGTCTATTCCAGAGCTATTTTAACGTCATCCTTGAGGTCATATCTCCAGTGGTCTTGTGACTTTCTGGCCCACTATTGCCTATAACCCTTTCTCTCCTCTTCATTCTGTCACTCTTGAGCAGGGTTCTTTCAGAAGAGTTAATTGTCTCTTTTGTTCTCTTGAATAATCCCCTCTTGACCTTCTACATAATAGCTGGCAGAAGTTCTACGGAAGGAATAATACTGCGGATATGTGGCTTAGAAGCCCATAACTCATAATTTCAAATTCTGTGCTTTTTTGAAATGTTTAACGCTCATACCCAGTAGCTCTGCATAAATGGAAGCATTTATTCATTCATACATTTACATGTATTTTGTGTTTCACACTTTTCTGAGTGTTAAGGAAAAAATCAAAAGCAAGACAGAAGTAATACTGTGTTATATTCTGAACTAAGGCCTTAAGAGACTGGCAGCTTCCAATTCTTGTTTCTTGGAATGCTTATTCTGAGGGAAGCCAATCACCATGTAAGAAGTCTGACCACCCTGAGACTGCCGTCCTGTGGAGAAGTTCAAGCTAGCCATGAGGAGAGGTTATGGAGAGAGAGAGAGAGAGAGAGATGCTTGGCCTGCTTAAGCTGTTGTAGTCATCACAGCCCAGGCACCAGGCATGAGAGAAGAAACCGTCTTGGACATCATAGGCCCAGCTGACTTGACAAGGAGAAAAATTGAAACCAGTGAAGAGCCAGAACAAAGGCCCCACACATACACAGCATGTACAGCCATTTGAACCATTCCAGCTGAGACCCAGTCATTGTGGAGTAAAGACAAGTCATCCCCATACTGCCACATCCCCTGTGCCCTGCCTGAATTCCTGACGTAATGTTTGAGCCTAGTAAAATATTTGGTGGTTTGTGCCACTAGGTTTTGGAGTGGTTTGTTATGCAGCAAGTCTTTTGAGAATCTGATGGAAGCAATGGACCCTCTTCCCAGGACAATGCACACACACACACATACACACACACAATTTTACACTAAATCTTAGACTCCATTCCTCCCCTCCACCCCACCCCAACAGAATTCATCTGCTGATTTTAGACAAAGTGACTGGCCACTGGAAAATTCCAGAGACCTCTAGTTTTATGATTCAAGCCACAAGAAAATAAAATAGAAGCGAAAACAAATGCTAGATGCACTTCCATGGGCGAAAAGAAATTTATACTTAAATTCAGGCTACAAGTGGGATTTCTTTACCAGACAGCTTCACTGGGGAGGGGACATTTTTAATGAAAGTTTTTCTTTTTTTTCTTCCTTTTTATCAAAAAAAAAATTATAATATGTCTAGCATTAAGTAAAGAGAATAACATAATGAACATCTGTGTTCCCACTACGAAGCCCTATGAAATCTTGACACTGTGCCATATTTACCTCGTTAAGAAAAAAAATGATAGATACATTTGAGATTTCTTATACCACTTCACATTCCAGTCTCCTCCCTCCCTCCCTCAAAGTATGCCATGATCCTGAATTTGTGTTTATCATTCACATGCACATTTCGTTACTATTACTTTGTAAGTATATAACCATAAATAACAAATGACAGGTTTGGTTTACTTTCAGACTTTTGAATAAATATTAGCACTGTATTTATCATTTCATAAATTAGGTTTTTTTCCCCCCACTCATCATTAGGTTTTTGATACCTACGCCTGTTGATATGTAGCCAAAGTTTATTCATTTACAATGTTTCATCTCCACAATTTATTTATCCATTCTCCTGTGAAGAGACTTTAGGTTATTTCCATATTTTTGCTATTACAAACTATGCTACAATAAAATTTTTTGTGCATGGTCCATGGGTCTATAGAGGAGAGTGCCAAATCTGTATCACATCCAGAGAAATTAACTCTTCAGAATGGGTATGGTAAGTTAGACTCACCCCAGCAGTAAGTCTCCTCTGTTCCATATCCTCACCGAAACTTGGTAGCATCAGACCGTTTAACTTTTCCTGATCTGATGGGTATAATGTTGATTTTCAGACTGGTTCAAGAAAGAAAATACCCATAGTTCAATGCATGATTCAGTTGTAAACAAGTTGTTGTTAGTTGCCATGGAGTTGGCTCCAACTCAGGGCCACCTTGTGTATAACAAACAACAGGCTGTCCAGGTCCTACTCTATCTTCATGATCACTGGTAAGTTTGAATCAACTGTTGTGGCTATTACTTCAATCTATCTCATGGGGATTTTCACTGACCTCGTTTTCACTGACCTTCTACTTTACCAAACATGATGTCCTTTTCTAGTGATTGGTCTTTCCTGATGAAGTGTCTAAAACAATGGGTCATAATAATTGAATACTAAATAGTTATTTAATTAAAAAAAAAAAAAAAAAGACTTAAAGCTACTTTGTTCTGGTCTGACTCCCAGCTGAGAATTTGCCTTTTTATCCCAGATATACTGAATCCGATTCTGATTCAGTATATCTGGGGTGAAAAGGTGAAGTCTCAGCAGAAGATCAAACTGAAATGAACCTGTTGGAAGTCCTGAAAAATTGGTAAGAGAATTTAGGTGCACCCCTGCATAGTCACCCAAACTCCACATGCCGGTATCACTCAGCCACCTCACGGTGCCCACTGGTGTCTCCAGGCCACCCTAAGCGTCTCCTACGAAATTTAGCTGGGCCCTTCAACCTAAGTTCTTAAGACCTAAGAGCTCTATGTTGCTGAGGAGCGGGAAGAGCCCTCAAAATTGCCCTGGAAATGCTTTCAGTACAGAAACATGGCTGCACCCATTGACTCTCTGAAAAAGAAGTCTTTTTCCCGTTGTCTTGAAAGGGGCATCTTTCATAATCACTACTTAGATGGGTTCTGTCCTTATGACGGGAGTCTGGGAAGGCAGCGTGCATTTTTCTGACAGGGGAAGCAGGCACTTTCACCTTTTAAAAATTCAATGACTTGCTGACTTGGAGATTGTATACTCAGTGGCTAGACCCAGGGACTTATCCAGGGGGGTGTGGAGGGCCCAGGAAGAGAGGAGGACCAAACTGGATTTACAGAAATAAAATCAGGTTTTAACTATCTTTGGCCAAATCGGCTGATAATTTTAAATGATCAACTCTGACATTAAAAGAAGTTTGTATCAAGAAGCTGTAATTTTCCTTAGAACTACTACACGAATGCTAAATGTGAGAAGTTTATATACTGGCATATCAAACACGTCTGATTGTATGAAGTATATTTTTACTGAAATACATAATATTTAAAGACTTGATCTTGAAAGTTGAGTTTTACTTCTAGTCTCTAATTCCTAGAGGTGCTTTTTATGGAAGAGAATGTCTGTGGACCTGAGTGGTTACTGGATCATCTTTCTTTCATCAGCAAGATAAACTATCAGCTTCACCAGTGCCACAAGCCTTGTTACAGTAAAAATGAGCCTACTTCAAATGGATTCTATGTCTTCTTTTGGACCCTCTCTTACCTTTATTGCTTCCGATTTGACCACTAAGCCTGAGAACGATGATAGAGGAAATAGTGACATGCTCATACAAAAAATATGCTTTTCGATCCAAATTATTTGATGTCACCAAACTATATATGATTTCAGCTGGTCATGAAGAATGCCAACGAAGTGATGAAAAGGAAGATCTAATGGATGGTGTTGAGAAAGAAATCTCCACATTTATCACTGGAAAGAAGCACCGAAGATGTGTGGTTTATAATCAAGTGGATTGGATGCTGTGGAATACCATACAAAGATCAGGAGGCAGAGTTTGGGAAGGATCTTCACAGTTAGTCCAAGAAGGTCTAAAAAGTAGTTTTCTTTATCTACTTTCTGAAAAATGGGACAAGTGTAGTAAGCACATTACTTTACCACTTGATGTTGCAATTTATCAGAATTATGTGAAATGGTAAAGCATTTGCCTTCTCTGTATGAAATGGAACTTCAGACGTTACAGTTGATGGAAGATGATATGTCTGTTACAGAGCAGGATTTATTTTCACAGGTTACTAAAAACAACTCTAGCTTCTCACAAAAATGATTATTTTAATGGGACAGAAATACTTGTTGCCACCAAAACGTGGTTTTCTTTTGTCTGACATTTTTTGTATACAACTGCTTCTGAATTGTAGGAAAAAATATGACGAAATTGTGATAGACCCACCATGGCAGAACAAATCAGTGTAAAGAAGTAACAGGAACAGTAACTTACCACCTACGCCAATAAAGCAAATACCTTTCCCTAAAATGGCTGCTCCAAACTGTCTTGTGATGACTTGGGTGACCAATAGACAGAAGCACCTGCGTTTTGTAAAGTAAGACCTTTATCCCTCTTGGTCTGTGGAGATAGTTGCTGAATGGCACGGGGTAAAAAATCACTAATTCAGGACAGCTTGTGTTTTCATTTGTGTGTGTGTGTGTTTTCATTAGATTCTCTACACAAAAAGCCTTATAAAGGTCTTATTCTGGGGAGAGTTTGAGGAAAAAAAAGCTGCTTTACCATTAAGGAATGCCAGTGAAAGACTGCTCCTCATTCCAGATCATAAATTAATTGTCGGCCTGCCCTGTACTTTTCACTCCCATAAGCCACCTCTTGATGAGGTTCTAAAAGACCACATCAAGCCTGATGGGAAGTATTTGGAGCTGTTTGCTTGGAAATTTACAGCCAGGTTGGATTAGTTGGGGCAATGAAGTTCTCGAATTCCAGCACATGGATTACTTTATTGCTTAAAGTCTGGAAGCTGACTGTGATCTTGGTCAAAGTAGTGGTTTTCCTCACTTTTTCCTCCCTTCTTCTCCCTTCATTCTCACTCAGTACCTTTTATTACTAACCAGAATGCTTAGAAATGTAAATAGGATTTGGTATTTCAGCAAAATGACCAGAATTGACTAGACTTCATGTAATTTTGAGATGAATTTTATTTCACTTGCCCTGGTATTTCATTTTATTCTAGTCTCTCTACAAATAAAATGATAAACAGAAAGGTGCAAGACTATATGCTATTCAAAAAGGTCGGGAAGTATACGCTGTGACCCAAAGGTCATAATCCTGCCTATCGATATGTTTTGTTTGGCCTACATAGTATCGTAAAAAAAGAAAAGTGAGCCATTACTGTAAAAAATCAGGACGTTTCACATAAAAGTCCAGATTTCTGCTTCCGTTTAAACACCAGGAGTGCTGCCTGTGAGGCCTGAACTCTCTCATGGTATTAATTGCTTTCTTCGGAGGGGCCTGTGCTCTCTAGCTTACCAAAGTGCCACCAACTCTGTTCCATTCATTTATATTATCTACTTGGCCCATGGAGGACCTGAATTTGCAAATTCTTCTGAAAAAAGTGTCCTAAAAGCTGCCAAGTATGACATTAGTGTACTGAGTTTATGCAACATTTTTGGAGGCTTTAAAACTTTTCAACTTCTCACTTTTCAAACACGTCTTAGTTTCGCTTGTTTTTCCAGAAGAAAATTAAAAAATATCAGAAAGTAAACATTGTTATGATTGTGAAAAAGTATTTGTGTTATTTACAGATTTTCTACAAATAAATATTTGCTGAGTAAAAAAAATTGTAAGAGAATTTACAGTATGGGAGAGGCACTGTGTGTGTGAGAGAGAGAGGGAGAGAAGGGGTGGTGCTGCTGCTACGGCCACTGCCCATGTAAAAGGGATTAAGTCCTGTTTTTATAGTAGGAACTTAATGTGATAACATCTATATCTTGGTCATCTAGTGCTGCTATAACAGAAATACCACAATAGCATGGTTTTAACATAGAGAAGTTTATTCTCTCATAATCTAGTAAGCTAGAAGTCCCAATTCAGGGCACCAGCTCCAGGAGAAGGCTTTATCTTTCTGTCGGCTCTGGAAGAATGTCCTTGTCATCGATCTTCCCTTGGTCTAGGAGTTTCTCCATGCAGGAACCTTGGGTGCAAAGGACACACTCTGCTCCCTGCACTTCTTTCTTGGTGGTATGAGGTCCTGGTGTCTCTCCGTTTGCTTAACCCTTTTGTATCTCAAAAGAGATTGGCTTAAAACACTATCTAACCTTGTAGATCTCATCAGTATAACTGTCACTAATCCATCTCATTACATCATAGTGATAGAATTTACAAGACACAGGGAAATCATATCAGATGACAAAATGGTGGACGATCATACAATACTGGGAATTATGACCTAGCCAAGTTGACAGATATATGGGCGCGGGGGGAGGGGGGATACAGTTCAATCCATGACAGCCTAAAACTAAAAAAAAGAAAATTGTACCATAATCATATTTAGAACATGGAGGAAAGTGCCCCCCACCAAAAAAAAAAAAAAAGCGAAAATCTTGAGAATCGTTGCTTAAGAAGAGCAAACATTGTACTGCTTCATTGGTGGAAGAGCCCTGGTCATCAGAGAACAGGTACCCTCAGTTTTCTGCGAGAGAAGACCTTCCCCTTGCTCTGTTTCTCTCTGTCCTTTACCTTTGATATAAATTTATTACAGCACAACGCATGGGAGTAAGCCCATGGGGCTCTTTCTCTCAGAAATATTTTGAAGAGGCAGGAAAATGCTTTCAGAGCATGCCATTTTTAGCCATTCTTTCCCCTTATTCTGACCCAATCATGAACATTAACATAGATTTACCAGCACAGGTACTCAGTAAATTAGGTTACCTCTAAAACGACTCAAGCTACTGGGTGAATAAGACTCTTATTGCTACCCATGGAAATTCTACACATAGCTTTACCACTCTAACTATTCAAATTATTTCTGTGCAGTCCCATAAAACTCCCCTTTTTCAGAATCTTTGTTCCTAATTGTTATGGATTTAATGACGTCCCTGAAAAAGCTATGTTGAAGTCCTAACCCTTGGTACCTGTAAATATAATCTTGTTCGGAAATCAAACCAAATCCCTTGCTGTCCAGGCAATTCTGACTCATAGCGACTCCAGGTGTCACAGGTAGGACTACACCACAGGGTTTTCTTGGCTATAAACTTTAAAGAAGCAGATCACCAGACCTTTCTTTTTTGGTGCCCCTGGGTGAGTTCAAACTGCCCACCCTTAGGTTAGTAACCCAGTGCAAACTGTGTGCCACCCAGGAACCTCTATTTGGGACATACTTATACTTAAAAGTGTTCGTTGTTTATCTGAAATTCAAATTTAAGTAGATCTCCGGTATTTTTATGTAGTAAAACTGACAACTCTACTTTGGGTAGATTATACAACTGCCAGTTTACCTGAAAGAACCTAAGGATTTGAGAGATTAAAAATCAATGTCCACGTTCACCAAATTATTCCTAAGTGGTAAAGTCAAGATTGGAACCCAGTCTGCTGAACTTCTGAACTTGTGCTTTTCCCATTTGCCATGCCATCAAGAGTGGAGTTCAGAGCCCTGGACAAGGCTTAGCTTCTGTAAGTAGGCCCTTTTCTCATCTGTATGTCTGACTGGTCTCCTTGTTGAAATCTCAGAGGTGAGGAGCTTCTTAGGGTCACTTCTTTGTCCACCAAAAGAGCCATTTGTTAAATAGTTCTTGACACACTTCTAGGAAGGACATTTTTGCTAATATATTGAGATAAATGACATCTTTGTAGGTTAATTTTTTTTTTTTTTTGGTTCTCAAGAACTGGGCTAATTTAGAGAGTGAGTCTGGCTGGACAGCATGCCACAGTGCTGCTGAAATGCTGACGTGGGTCAGATATTTACCAAGTTGACATGCTTGTGAGCAAGGAGGGCAACATTTTCTTTTTTGGAAAAAAAAAAATACATATTATCATTATTGCATATAGAAATGTGCTAAGTATTAATTGGGTAATTATGCTTGTACTTTTGTAGCAGGACATGGGTTAGGTGAGCTTAATAAAAGTTTTAACAAACAATGTAGTCTAGGACTCAAGAACTCCAACTCTGTAGTCAGAGGGACCAGGGTATGAATCCTAGCTTCACCACATATTTGGTCTTGGGCAAGTTATTTCACCTCTTAGCTTCTTGTCAAAAGTAGGGATGACAATAATGATAATATCTTCCCTACAGAGTAGGTGTGAGCAACAGTAAAATAAACACTGAACTCCGTGCCGGTATTCAGTAACCATTTGATAAAAGTAGCTATTATCAACATCATCATCATCACAGTTACTATTCTTGAGTGTGTTTCTGTTTGTGAATAATGATGGATCTGTTTTACAAGTTGGGAATGAAGTTGTGTGGGCATTTTTTCATTGTTCAGCTTTGAGAGCCATTTGTGACAAAGAACCTAGCGTGAATTTGTATTGGAGGCACTGGTACAAAGCTGAAATGAATCTGGCTAAACTCTATTGGGGAAAATGTTCTTACATATGTCACCAAACATAAGGAAAAAATATTTTCCTACTGAATACAAATTATTCAGTTGCCTGAATTTATATGCCACTTGGTGATTGTCTTAAATGAGAAGCCCTAATATGTGATGGTAACATTGAACTGAAGATATACAGCTACCCTGTCCTGCAATCCCATGAAATTTTAGCCAATACTGCGTTTTCACTGATTACTTCACACACTCCTCCCACACCCACAGCCTTTTCCTATCATATTAGACATCTCAGTGAATTCCACATGAAATCTTATCTTCCTTCCTTATATAGTCTTTTGGTTGATTTCACTTTTCTTTGGTAGTAACCTGAATATGCACTGAGGACTGTTTTTGTCCTCAGGGAATTTATGGACATCTTCTCTCTTCTCTGCAGTTGCCCACCCTGTAGGGCCTCTCATTGTTCAGTCATTTATTTAATAATAGATTTATTGAACATCTACTATAGGCCAAGCACTATTCTGGGTGCTGAGGGGCACAGCACACTACAAAACAAAATCCCACCCTCATGGAACTTAGCTGGTGATCATGACGTTTTGGTTAAATTTTTTTACATTTTGTGGATGAGACACAGGTTAGATTTTCACTTCATGGGTCTTAAGTCTTTCTTGTAATTGTCCTTACAATGGCAAATAATCAAGAAGTTGAGACAGGTTTAGGATTAGAGAACAGTTTCATGTTGGGCACTAAATTTTAAGGATTCAAAATTCAGGGAATTTAAGGAAGCATACAAATATTATGGAGCCCTGGTGACACAGTGTTTAAGAGCTACACTGAGCTATGGCTGTTAACCCAAAGGCTGGCACTTCGAATTCACCAGCTGCTCCTTGGAAACCCTGTGGGGCAGCTCTACCCTACAGGGTCGCTATGAGTCGGAAACGGCTCAACAGCAACAGGTTAATAAATATCACGACCTTCACTTTTGGAATAGTTAACCAATATTTTAAGTGTCATTTTTAATGTTTCATTTCATAGACCTTGCTTTTGTCTCCCTTCCCCTAAACGAAGAATTACTACATTTTCCTAGTCTTGCTTAAACCCCTAAGCTTAGTGTTAACACACACATAGAGCCATGAGTATACCAAGTCATTACTAATAGATATAGACGGGTTTTGAGAGAAACTCTCTGAGCTTTTTACATGCTTTCTCTGTTGACTGATCTCAGATAAGCCATTCTCAATCTCATTCAACTGCTGCCTTTGAAGAAATGACCAAATGAACCAAGTACAGACAAAACAGAACCATCAGTTACAAATGAAGTTTGTGGGTTCCTGTTTGTTTAATAAATCCTCTTCTACCCCTCCGCCCCATTTTAATCATACGTTGCTAAGTAGCAAACCTTCCAGAACTTAGTCCTGTAAAGCAACAACCACTTTATTATGCCCATGGGTTCTCCAGGTCAGGAACTTAGAAAGAGCATAGTGGAACAGCTCTTCTCTGCTCCACTGTTTGGGTCTCAGCTGGTGTGACATGAATGACTGGAGCTGACCCAAGGGGCTGGGGCTGGAGGATCCACTTCCAAGATGGGTTCTTCACTCCTATGTTCAGCACTGTGGCTAGGTTGCTGAAGGATGGGGCTTAGCTGGACTGGCTTAATGAACTGCCCTCATCGTGGTATTCTAGGATAGTATTCTAGGATAGTCTAGCCTGGTATTCTAGGACAGTCAGACTTCTTTCAAGGTAGCTCAGGCCTCCAAGTTCTCAGTGTCAAGGTAGAAACTACAGCCTCAGAAGTCACATAGTGTCACTTCAGCTGTACTGCACTGGTTGAAGCAGCCAGAAGCCCAAAAAGAGTCAAGGGAAGGGGTCAAATACCCCACTTCTCAACTGAAAGTCAGTGAAAGAATTTGTGACCATGTTTTAAAACCTCCACACCCAGTTTAGATATCTTGATAATTTGATCCCAGCCAATGCACCTTATGTGCAGCCACCATCCATTCTGCAATGGAGGCTTTCGTATTGCTGTGATACTGAGCAGGTTTTAGTGGAGCTTCTAGGCTAAGATAGACTAGGAAGAAAGACTTGGTGATCTACTTCCCAAAATCAGTTAATTAAAACCCTATGAATCACAGTGGTCTGATCCACACTAGTCATGGCAATGATGTAGGACTAGGCAGTGTTTCGTTCCATCGTGCATGGGGTCCCAGTGAATGAGTCGGGGCCAACTTGCAGCATCTAACAAAACAATTAATGAATAAATGTCAAAAGAGAGGTTTATTGGTTATTTACATACTTTTCTCGACTCAGGGAGCCCTGGTGATGAAGTGGTTAAGGGCTGGGCTGCTAACCAAACAGTTGGCAGAATCCACCAGCCAGTCCTTGGAAACCCTATGGGGGCAGTTCTACCCTGTCCTATATGGTTACTATGAGTTGGAATTGACTCAACAGCAATGGATTTGGTTTGGGGGTTTTTTTGTTGTTGTTTTTTTTTTTTTCCTCTTAGAACACACTTCATGAGAGAGAACATAGTTAACATTTTAATTTAAACGTTGTTTCTAACTTCTCTAAGGTTTCCTCCACACTTCCTTTGGTTCTTCCTCATATGAATTTTCTTCGTTTAATGATGTGTTAGGCCACATATTGTTATGGAATTCTTTGTCTTCTGGGGTGACAGAAATACTTGAATCTTGAGTTGTAGACTTCATGATGGCTACAAGGCTACTGCAACTTGATTTGGTAGGGTCAGGAAAGTGAAATGCTGACCCTGGGGGAGCAGTAATTTCCAACCAGCATTTGGCCCCGAGTCAACTATCACAATTCTTGTAAAACCATTTATTAGTATTGTAAAAACCACTTTTTTATTAACTTTTATTGAGCTTCAAGTGAACGTTTACAAATCAAGTCAGTCTGTCACACATAAGTTAATATACATCTTACTCCTTACTCCCATTTACTCTCCCCCTAATGAGTCAGCCCTTCCAGTCTCTCCTTTTGTGAAAACTTTGGCAGCCTCCAACTCTCTCTATCCTCCCATCCCCCCTCCAGACAGGAGATGCTAACACAGTCTCAGGTGTCCACCTGATATTATTAGCTCACTCTTCATCAGCATCTCTCTCCTACCCACTGTCCAGTCGCTTTCATGTCTGATGAATTGTCTTCAGGGATGGCTCCCGTCCTGTGCCAACAGAAGGTTTGGGGACCATGACCGCCGGGATTCCTCTAGTCGCATCCAGACCATTAAGTATGGTCTTTTTACGAGAATTTGGGGTCTGCATCCCACTGATCTCCTGCTCCCTCAGAAGTTCTCTATTGTGCTCCGTGAGGGCAGTCATCGATTGTGGCCAGGTACCAACTAGTTCTTCTGGTCTCAGGATAATGTAGGTCTCTGGTTCATGTGGCCCTCTCTGTCTCTTGGGCTCTTAGTTGTCGTGTGACCTTGGTGTTCTTCATTCTCCTTTGGTCCAGGGGGGTTGAGACCAATTGATGCATCTTAGATGGCCACTTGTTAGCTTTTAAGACCCCAGACGCCACATTTCAAAGTGTGATGCAGAATGTTTTCATAATAGAATTATTTTGCCAATTGATTTAGAAGTCCCTTTAAACCATGGTTCCCAAACCCCCGCCCTTGCTCCACTGACCTTTGAAGTATTCAGTTTATCCCGGAAACTTCTTTGCTTTTGGTCCAGTGCAGTCCAGTTGAGCTGACCTTCCATGTATTGAGTGTTGTCCTTCCTTTCATGTAAAGAAGTTCTTATCAGCTAATTAATCAGTAAAAAACCCTCTCCCTCCCTTCCTCCCTCCCCCCCTCGTAACCACAAAAGTATGTCTTCTTCTCAGTTTATACTATTTCTCAAGATCTTATAATAGTGGTCTTATACAATATTTGTCCTTTTGCCTCTGACTAATTTCACTCAGCATAATGCCTTCCAGGTTCCTCCATGTTATGAAATGTTTCACAGATTCATCACTGTTCTTTATCGATGCCTAGTATTCCATTGTGTGAATATACCATAACTTATTTAACCATTCATCTGTTGATGGACACCTTGGTTGCTTCCAGCTTTTTGCTATTGTAAACAGTGCTGCAGTAAATATGGGTGTGCATGTATCTGTTCGTGTAAAGGCTCTTATTTCTCTCGGGTATATTCTGAGGAGTGGGATTTCTGGGTTGTATGGTAGTTCTATTTCTAACTTTTTAAGAAAACGCCAGATAGATTTCCAAAGTGGTTGTACCATTTTACATTCCCACCAGCAGTGTATAAGAGTTCCAATCTCTCCGCAGCCTCTCCAACATTTATTATTTTATGTTTTTTGGATTAATGCCAGCCTTGTTGGTGTGAGATGGAATCTCATCGTAGTTTTAATTTGCATTTCTCTAATGGCTAATGATCGAGAGCATTTTCTCATGTATCTGTTAGCTGCCTGGATACCTTCTTTAGTGAAGTGTGTGTTCATATCCTTTGCCCACTTCTTGATTGGGTTGTTTGTCTTTTTGTGGTTGAGTTTTGACAGAATCATGTAGATTTTAGAGATTAGGTGCTGGTCTCAGATGTCATAGCTGAAAATTCTTTCCCAGTCTGTAGGTGGTCTTTCTACTCTTTTGGTGAAGTCTTTAGATGAGCATAGGTGTTTGATTTTTAGGAGCTCCCAGTTATCTGGTTTCTCTTTGTCGTTTTTGGTAATGTTTTGTATTCTGTTTATGCCTTGTATTAGGGCTCCTAGGGTTGTCCCTATTTTTTCTTCCATGATCTTTATCGTTTTGGTCTTTATGTTTAGGTCTTTGATCCACTTGGAGTTAGTTTTTGTGCATGGTGTGAGGTATGGGTCCTGTTTCATTTTTTTGCAAATGGATATCCAGTTATGCCAGCACCATTTGTTAAAAAGACTCTCTTTTCCCCAATTAACTGACACCGGGCCTTTGTCAAATATCAGCTGCTTATATGTGGATGGATTTATATCTGGGTTCTCAATTCTGTTCCATTGGTCTATGTGCCTGTTGTTGTACCAGTACCAGGCTGTTTTGACTACTGTGGCTGTATAATAGCTTCTGAAATCAGGTAGAGTGAAGCCTCCCACTTTCTTCTTCTTTTTCAGTAATGGTTTTCTTATCCGAGGCTTCTTTCCCTTCCATATGAAATTGGTGATTTGTTTCTCTATCACCTTAAAAAATGACATTGGAATTTGGATCGGAAGTGCATTGTGTATATAGATGGCTTTTGGTAGAATAGACATTTTTACTATGTTAAGTCTTCCTATCCATGAGCAAGGTATGTTTTTCCACTTAAGTATGTCCTTTTTAATTTCTTGTAGTAGAGCTTTGTAGTTTTCTTTGTATAGGTCTTTTACATCCTTGGTAAGATTTATTCCTAAGTATTTTATCTTCTTGGGGGCTACTGTGAATGGTATTGATTTGGTGATTTCCTCTTCGGTGTTCTTTTTGTTGATGTAGAGGAATCCAAGTGATTTTTGTATGTTTATTTTATAACCTGAGACTCTGCCAAACTCTTCTATTAGTTTCAGTAGTTTTCTGGAGGATTCCTTAGGGTTTTCTGTGTATAAGATCACGTCATCTGCAAATAGAGATAATTTTACTTTCTCCTTGCCAATCCGTATGCCTTTTATTTCTTTGTCTAGCCTAATTGCCCTGGCTAGGACTTCTAGCACAATGTTGAATGAGAGCGGTGATAAAGGGCATCCTTGTCTGGTTCCCGTTCTCAAGGGAAATGCTTTCAGGTTCTCTCCATTTAGAGTGATGTTGGCTGTTGGCTTTCCATAAAAAAAAAAAAAAATAGATGCCCTTTATTATGTTGAGGAATTTTCCTTCAATTCCTATTTTGGTAAGAGTTTTTATCATAAATGGGTGTTGAACTTTGTCAAATGCCTTTTCTGCATCAATTGATAAGATCATGTGGTTTTTGTCTTTTGTTTTATTTATGTGATGGATTACATTAATGGTTTTTCTGATATTAAACCAGCCTTGCATACCTGGTATAAATCCCACTTGATCAGGGTGAATTATTTTTTTGATGTGTCGTTGGATTCTATTGGCTAGAATTTTGTTGAGGATTTTTGCATCTATGTTCATGAGGGATATAGGTCTATAATTTTCTTTTTTTGTAATGTCTTTACCTGGTTTTGGTATCAGGGAGATGGTAGCTTCAAAGAATGAGTTGGGTAGTATTCCGTCTTTTTCTATGCTTTGAAATACCTTCAGTAGTAGTGGTGTTAAGTCTTCTCTGAAGGTTTGGTAGAACTCTGCAGTGAAGCCGTCCGGGCCAGGACTTTTTTTTGTTGGAAGTTTTTTGATTACCTTTTCAATCTCTTTTTTTGTTATGGGTCTATTTAGTTGTTCTACTTCTGAATGTGTTAGTTTAGGTAGGTAGTATTTTTCCAAGAATTCATCCATTTCTTCTAGGTTTTCAAATTTGTTAGAGTACAATTTTTTGTAGTAATCTGAAATGATTCTTTTAATTTCATTTGGTTCTGTTGTGATGTGGTCCTTCTCGTTTCTTATTCGGGTTATTTGTTTCCTTTCCTGTTTTTCTTTAGTCAGTCTAGCCAGTGGTTTATCAATTTTGTTAATTTTTTCAAAGAACCAGCTTTTGGCTTTGTTAATTCTTTCAATTGTTTTTCTGTTTTCTAATTCATTTAAGTTCAGCTCTAATTTTTATTATTTGTTTTCTTCTGGTGCCTGATGGGTTCTTTTGTTGCTCACTTTCTATTTGTTCAAGTTGTCGGGACAGTTCTCTGATTTTGGCTCTTTCTTCTTTTTGTATGTGTGCATTTATCGATATAAATTGGCCTCTGATCACTGCTTTTGCTGTGTCCCAGAGGTTTTGATAGGAAGTATTTTCATTCTCGTTGCATTCTATGAATTTCCTTATTCCCTCCTTGATGTCTTCTATAACCCAGTCTAAAAACCATTTTTATACCAGTTTACACTCATGATGCTCTCATTTAACTACACTTCAGATTTCTGCATGCATCTTCTGGTCTTTATTCCCATATGCATCCAAAGTTCCAACACTGTTTACATTTTTTTTTTTTTTTATATAGTGAAATAATGATAACTTCTGCTAATACCCAGTACCGTCTGATGTTACTGCAGTGCAGACACCCTCAGTTCCTGTTAAAGCACTGGAGAGGGAAGTGAGTGGAGGGAATATCTTACCGGGAAATGGCCTTATTCTGTGACAGGAGAGACAGAAATGGTGAGAATGATTGTGAAACTGGTTTTATCAGGCGGTATTGCTGGTTGCCTTAATTATGGTTTGCATTCCTGTGTAGAGTGCCATTAGGGAACAGGGTTTTGGCCTACAGAGCTCTCTGACTTCAATGTTCTTTAGGCTAATTGATGTATCCAAGTTGGATTCTGAATTTCCTGTACAGTGGCTTCACATAAATACAGAGATTAACAGAAAATTATTCCTCTTTGAGACTAAAGAGCTTGAGAGAGGTTTTTGGATGTTTTCATTTTTTGAATCATTATTAATTTTTCCTAACCATTAGCCAAGAATGTTGTTATTCCTTCTGAGCCAGACCCCAAGAGTACGTGGTAAAAGAGAAATTACCTTGATGTGTTTGTCTGAAAGCTTATCAAAACTGCTTTGGTGCTTGATCTGAGCTCAACACTAAGATGAATCATTACAATAAAATGTCTCTTGGCTTCCTTCAGAACCGAGCACTGAAAGCTTCTTCCAAAAAAATCACATGCTAAGGAGGCAAAATCCCTTTTAATTTATGGATAGTAGTTGGTAGAGTTCCTAGCCGCTGATGCCCTGGCATCATTTTACTTGATGCTTGGGAACTGGTGCTTGGCAATCTTCAGTCCCCCTGGTGAAGTTCAGTTAGTGGATGATAAGTTCTTTCCTTTCTCAGAAGAAACCAGCAATGTCAGCGTGTGCACCAACCCACCTCTGAGGGCTTCCAAAATTTTTTCATAAGGTTCACACGGTCAAAACTATGTTCACGATAGCCAACACGGCCAGGCGCTGCTTAGCTGTTATCAAACAAAACCTTGGGTGATGGCAATAGGTGTGGCTCAGCTGGGAGCTGCTCAGACCAAGCAGAATTTGCTCCCTCCTGTCCACTGTCCTCAAAGCGCTGGGTGTGGCTCAAGCCAGTCAAACCGTTTACTAACCCACATGCCAAAGAAAAAGGCAATTCATCTTACTGCACATGTGCGCCGCAATAACCTATGTAGTCCATGATCGTATGTACTTCCTTATGAGAGACGGTATAAAACGTTCTGCTTCCCTTTGCGCAAGGAGCTTGATTTGAGGTATAATCCTCCTTGCTCCTTGCCTGCACGCTTTCAATAAACGCTATTCCTCCCTCCTCAGCTTTGTTATTGAGGAGAAGCCACATTGGGCAAGACCTGCTTTGGGTAACCATAGTATTGCTGAGATGTTATTTGCCTTTTTCATTGTGTTGTCGTTTGCACTCACAGCGCAAGAGCTATGGTGGGTAAGACTACTGGTGCCTGAGAACAAATCAAAGAAGTGGCACCAACTGTGCTAGTAGCCATTATGTATTCACTGCCAGGTGCTCACAGGCCCTAGTGTAGCAGTAAAAATTATTACGTGCATTAAATCTCAGCCCCTGAGTAAATTTTTTTAACATTCTTCGTGATGAAATGGGGTGTACACATACAGCACTTCTGCTGCATACCGCTTGACACAGAGGACTGTGTGACTGCTTGAGTTGTGAGCCGAACTAGCTGCTTTTTCCAGGGGATGCCCTTTTACTTGAAACAATGACCGACAGAAAAAAATATCATTGTTCAAATTTGGGTATTTAGGATACATTTTCTTTTTGCTTGAAAATGGGTGAAGTGATCCTGTCATTTCAAAAAAATAATATTATTTGTTGTCAAAGATATAAATTGCTTCTTCAAGTGAAAATTAGAATTTTGGAAAACTTGTTAACTGTGCCATGAGTTTCTGAATACTTTCAGTATTTTTTGATGACATGGATTTGGTATTAATGAATATAATTTTTGATAGCATATAATGAAATGAGTCATTTAGAAGATCTGCATAACTCAGTGAACCAGTAATTTCCAAATGACCAATGCATGATGTAACAAAACCATGCACTGGTAAAAGATTCATTGAAAGTGCAAGATAGACCAATGATTTTCATGTGACAGAATACAAAAAGTTCCTTGATAATGTTTCAGTGTCCACATTATAACTAATCTTTAAGAAACTACCACTTGTCCAGTACTGATGTAGTATCAAAGAAGAATACCACAATGGCCTAAAAGTGCCAATAAAATACTCCTCCCTTTTTCAACTACGTAGTTGTGTGAGGCCAGATTTTCTTCATATACTTGAACCAAAACAACATATCACAACAGATGAAGAGCAAAATCAGATATGAGAATCCAGTTGTCTTCTATTAAGCCAGATATTAAATAAATTTGCAAAAATAAGTGTTAAACAATACCACTTCATCACTAAATTTTTTGTTTTGTTTTGGAAGACATTTTATAAAAAATATTAATGTTAACATGTAATGGATGTATTGTTATTTTTAAATAACTTACTATTTTCAAAATTTCTGTTTAAATTTCTAGTGTGGTAAATATTGGTAGATATGAGATACAAAACAAATGTTCTTTCAGTTCTCAGTAATTTTAAAGAGTGTAAAGGGAACTCCAATAAGATTATCAAGTTGCACACCCTGAAAGTAAAGTCCCCCACAAGACTGTCTTTACTTCAGATGCCAGCTGTAAGTTCTGGGGTTCCCAGGGCCACCCTTACTTTTGGCCATCTGGTTACAAATTTGGGGGTTCTCACAATCATTTTCAGGTTTGATAATTCACTAGAATGACTCATGGAACTCAGGAAAGCACTGTACTTATGCTTACAGTTTTATTATCTCAAAAGAATACAAATCAGAACCAGCCAAATGGAGGAATGCATAGGGCAGGTTCTGAGAGGGTTCCAAACCCAAAGCTTCCGTCATCCGCAGGGATACGTCACCCTCCTGGTACTAAAGTGTGACAACGGTGCATGGGGTTTTGCCAGACCAAGATGCTCACCCCAGCTTTGGTGTCCAGAGTTTTCACTGGGGCCTCATTATGTAGGCATGATTGATTAAATTACTGCCTATGTGTTTGAACTCAATCTCCAGTCTTCTCTCCTCCCCTGAGGTCAGGCTGCTTTTACATGACCAAATGATTAATCACATGGTTGCTCTTTCTTTCATGACCAGCCCCCACCCTGAGACTATTGGTGTGACAGATCCTACCCTGAGTCATCTCATTAGCATAAATTATCAGGTTTGGTTTGACGGGCCCACCATGAATAACCAAGATATTCTTTCTAGCTAAAAACCAAACTCATTGCCATCAATTCCGACTCATAGTGACCCAAGAGGAAAGAGTAGAACTGTCTTATAGTGTTTCCAAGGAGGGGCTGGTGGATTTGAGCTGCCGACCTTTTGGTTAGCAGTCGAACGCTTAACCAAGATATTCATATCAGTGAGGAAATTCCAAGGGTTTAGCTGTTGCCCCACAAGGAGCCAGGAAAAAGGCCAGGTCTGTCTTTGGATAAAGTCAATTTTTCACTCTACATGGTCTGAGGGCAAAAAAGTTAGAACAATGCTGGTGTAAACTAGTCTGCTTCCCATTTGAATGCATAGGGACATATGTTGAAGAGAAAATTATCAGCATGTAGATATTTCCCATTGGCATGTAATTCAGTTACTGTGATACATGCACCCTTGGATAGCATCCCAGGCCTCTTCCATTGGATAAATAGAGACCATATGGAATTCTCAACCTCTGGCTTTACGGCTGTGATTTCAAGACCACCAAATTTTCTCATTTCTTTTGAAGGATGCAACTGGGGCTCTTAGGCCAAATTTGGGGAATTTACTTTGTAGTTCTTTGGCTTTACAGTTAATGCTACAGATGTCCAGGTTGGGTTTCATTTTCTATTCTGGTTTTCCCTACCTTTTCTTTCCTTTCTCTTTATAGTATTTCTCCTTGATGTCTTTATTTTTATTTATTTATTTAATGTGTTTGCTGAGCATTTGTTGAGATTACAATGGAAGCAGAATTAATCTTTATATTATATTAATATTTCTCTCATGAGAACATCATTCTATACCAGGCAGTATGCTCTGTGATCACAAATAATTTGGTGAAAACTCTGGTTTATAGCTCTGAAAATTATATTGTATGTGTTTTGAAAACCGACTGGTACTATTCCTTGTAGAACACATGTGACCAAATCCATAAAATATACTTTAAAAATTTAAAAAATGAAAATCAAGAGCTTGAGGGGTGCATAACAGAAAAATCACATTGAATAAGGGTAGGTTGTACAGTGGATCTTTGTTATTGCTATCACTGAGTTGTACACATATAAAAAGTTGAATTGGCAAAAGTTGTGTGATATATTGACAACAACAAAAAGAAAAAAAAAAGAAGAGTAGCAGCTAAGGCTATTTATGTTTAACCAAAAACCTCATGCAGCTTGATTCCTTGGTTTGGAGGTTCAGAGTCATGATTTCATGGGACATCCCAGTTAACTGGGCTAATAACATCTTTGTGCTTCTGTTCTACCTCCTAGTTGGTTGCATAGTGCCTAGGATCTTAAATGCTTGCAAGAAGCCATCCAAGGCATGACAGTTGGTCTCTATTCACCTGAAGCAGCAGAGGAAGGAGAGTCAGGAATAGGACGGTATGGAATGTGTGGCTAATTGCTTCCATGAACAACTGCCTCCTTTGCCAAGAGACCAGAAAAACTGGATGGTGCCGGGCTACCATTACTGAACATTTTGATCAAAGATCAAACTGCCAGAAATTCAAGCCAGATTCAGAAGAAGACATGCAATGATGGATATCATTGCTGATGTCAGATCTTGGCCGAAAGCAGAGAATACCAGAAAAATGTTTACCTGTGTTTTATTGACTATGCAAAGGCATTCAACTGTGTGGATCATAACAAATTATGGATAACATTGCAACGAATGGGAATTCTAGAACACTTAATTGTGCTCATGAGGAACCTATACATAGACAAGAGACAGTCGTTCAAACAGAAAGGGAATATTGCAGGGTTTAAAATCAGGAAAGACGTGTGTCAGGGTTGTATCCTTTCACCATACTTATTCAATCTATATGATGAGCAAATAATCTGAGAAGCTGGACTACATGAAGAAGAACAGGGCATCAGGATTGGTGGAAGACTCATTAACAACTTGCTATATTATGAGTCGGAATCGACCCAACGGCACTGGGTTGGTTGGTTTGTTTATATGCAGATAACAACTTTGCTTGTTGAAAGTAAAGAGGACTTGAATCACTAACTGATGAAGATCAAAGACCACAGCCTTCAGTATGGATTATACCTCAATATAAAGAAAACAAAAATCCTCACAACTAGACCAATAAGCAACATCATGATAAACAAAGAAAGTATAGAAGTTGTCAAGGATTTCGTTTTACATGGATCCATAATCAATGCCTATGGAAGCAGCAGTCAGGAAATCAAGTGATGTATTGCATGGGGCAAATCTGCTGCAAAAGACCTCTTTAAAGTGTTGAAAAGTAATACCTGACCCATGGTATTTTCAATTGCTTCATATGCATGTGAAAGCTAGACAATGAATAAGAAGGACCTAAGAAGAACTGATGCCACAAAGTCTGTCTTGGTAGAAACACAGCCAGAGTGCTCCTTAGAAGCAAGGATGGTGAGACTTTGTCTCACATAATTTGGACATGTTATCAAGAGGAACCAGTCCTTGGAAAAGGACATCATGCTTGGTAAGGTAGAGGGTCAGCAAAAAAGAGGAAGACCCTCAATGAGATGGATCAACACAGTGGCTGCAACAATGGGCTCAAACATAGCAAAGATTATGAAGATGGTACAGAACCGGGCACTTAACAACAACAACAACATTGAGCTGGAGCCAACTCTGTAGCACCTAACAACAGCATTGATAAAGAAACATCTGTTAAATAAGCAATGAATTTGAAAACTAAAAATGAGCATTGGCATACTTTATTAACCTTTAGAAAAATGAGCTTTTAACCACATAGAAAGATATGTTTCTTGTGTGCAGACTTTACACATTCTTAATACTTTTCACATCTAAGTAAACCATGGTCATCATTATTTATATATAAATTAGAAAATGCATTTTGATTTTGAAATCACCATAAGCAGCAGTTTCTATGAGGGAACTGACATTAGAGATGTTCTTTTAAAGATTTAACCTCAAAACATTTTAGTGAAATGTTTAAAGGGAACATAAATACAGATTTTTAGTGGATGGAGGCAATTAATTTTTTTTTTTAAGTCTTGTATAGAGGAAAGGAGTATTATTTGTCTCATACATTAAGGCCTGCACACGCACTTTGTACCTAATGAATAACCAGTTATTGATCAATAGAGTGTCATATATGTGACACTTATGTCTTTATCATAAATTTTTATTTTTTGTACTTTGCATTTGGCTTTCTAAAGTAATTTTTCTTCATGACTGGATGTGAAAGAAATTATGAACTATATGGCAATTATGATGGGTAGATATTTTTGGTTGAAAAAATTGTTATTTAATTTGATAATTGTAATTTTCATTTTCAGATAAAGTCAAGGTGATATTGTGTGTTTTTCCCCAAGGAAGATTGTTTCTCTTCATTAATATTTCATTAAGTACTTAATAGCTCTAAGTGACAGTCACAAAGTGGAATACTGCTCACTAATAAAAACAAACTACTGATAAAAGAAAATGGGTAAATATCAAAAATTACATGCTGCCTTAATGAACTCAAGAACAAAAAGTTAATTCTATATGATTCTATTTACATGAAATTCTACAAGGGACAAAAACTAACATGTAGTAATAGAAAAGCCATCACTGATTGCTTCTTGGGAAGTGTTATCTGGAAAAAGGAATGAGGGGTGATGGAAATTCTGTGTCTTGGTATACATGTGTCAAAATTCCTTGTATGATATGCTTAGATATGCATTTCATGTATGCAAATAACACCTGGAGTTTTAAAAGACCTGAGGTGATTTTTAGGGATATTTCACATAATTAATAATAGATAACACTCAAGGGCACTGGGTTAATACTTACTGAGCAGTTACAATGTTCATTCATTGTTTTAAGAGTTTTTATGTATTAATTCACTTAATCCTCACAGTAACTCACTGGAGCTGATACTGTTAGTAAATCATGAAACTGGAAATCACGCTCCAGCACCCTGGCTCCAGAGCCACTTTCCGTCAATTTGTTTTATGTCCTTATGCAAAAAGAAATCCACAGAGACCAGAATCTTCATCTAAGGATGGCGTCCACTTGAACATTGAGGATTATACACCATTTGCAGGGATTCAATTTTCTGAGTGGTTTTTATTGTTTCCTTCTATCTTGGCTTTGTCTCAGCCCACCTAACTCAGCCTCAATTTAATTCAGGAATTTAATGAAGCCACAGCTGTGATTGATTATTTAACTACTAGTCATTTTTATCTGGCCTGGAATAGGCTAATGGTTGTAATGGGAGCCAAATACTGTCAAGAAGCAAATTTCACAGAAACAGATCCAACAAGTTATGTTTACACATGTTTACACAAAGTTGGCCATGTTTACAGAGTTGGAATAACCCCAAAGGTTCCAGGCAATCCCCATAATCACAGTACAGTTCAAAGTGGTTGTAACTAGACATTAAATAATTTAAGGCAGGAAGATCCTTGATTGCTAGAAATATCTACTATAAATGCTTCTATTGTTAAAAAAAAAAAAAAAATGGAGGAGAAAAGAAGGAGGAGAAGAAAAACAGGAAGAAAAGGGGAACAAGGAGAAAGAGGAAGGTGGCAAAACAAAGCAATAAAATAAATAAATAAATAAAATTATATAACTAAATTCATGAAAAGTTGCTTGTGGCAGTTTATTACATATACCTTGGGAAATAAGGTATATTCTGAAAGATTGACTCATCAGATATTTCTATAATGTGATTCATGATATAATTTTCTTCTATTTGTTGTTTATAATTGTTAAGAAAACTTATGTTCTTCTAGCTTCTTGGTGTAAGTCACTTATCTATTTACTGAAGCAATATAAAGAGGGCTTGCCAAATATAAGGGAAAGTTAAGAAAGAAGACTGATATGCCAGGAAGAGGTCAGAAACATATTCATATGAAAAATACTCTGCATCTCCTAGAACCACATCCAAAAATCAGATCATGCAGCTCTTCTTTAGGTCAGTAAGGCCTTTGACCTTATTAGAGAGAGGCTGACTCAGCCAGGTGGTTCAAAAGAAAAACATCACCCCTACGGTCATCTCATTTTCTCCCTTCCCAAGTACAAGAGGCACTTATGTTGAAGAGTAAAAAGACAGAATATCATCATGGATCAGGAAAGAGTGAATCACGGTTTAAATGGATAGTTATTGGGTGATGTTGAGGCAGAAATTGTATCAACGTATACATTAATGCATGTTACGTACTTAAATAGAGTGAAAAAGAATAGCAGGTCTTCACCGTGTAAAAATGCACAGAGACTGGAGCCTGGATCTCAGAAGCAAGTTGAATTTATTTTCCCTGGTTAAATGTTGAGTGTATGTCATCAAAAATAAGTGGACAGCTTCAAATACCTTCATGTTCTGTGAAAATTGCAGCAAAAAAAGAGAATACCTTGCTTTGTCAAAACAAAGAAATGGAAAGCTCCCCAAAATAAACAATAGAACAAGTAGAGCAATATTAAAATAGGAGAAAAAAATCAGGAAATGTTGAGTACAGAAAATTACTGTTGGCACAGAAACCCAGGAAAGACTGATAAGGAGTGAGGGTTTGAATAGAAAAGTAGCTCATAAGAACTTCAGGCTCACACGGAGGCATAAAGCCAAACTGATGGCAAATTTTGTCAGGCCCCAGCCAGGAGAAGGAGAAGGCAGAACGTGTTCATAAGATGGTAATTCTGACCTAAGTGTGTTAACTCTGGAAGGAAAAGAGACACGAGTGTGGTCAACAGTTAGGACCTTAGAGTGACTCTTGTGGCCTCTGTACACCACTAGCAATGGGTGGCAGCTCTCTGAACTTAAGGAGAAAATGTAGATAATAAAAGTAAATGCATTCCTAGAGAACACCAAGGATTTCCTTTTGATTAGGACTTTAATGTCAAACAAAGACATTCTATGGGTTATTCAACGAGGCCAGTGAGTCCTGGGCCTGGGAGAGCTGCCACTGACCAATGTGATTTACCCCTTTGTGGTTCGAGAAGGCAGAGAAGGAGATGATGTAGTATCTCTGAAGTCCAGCTGCCTAATTCAGATCCAGCTAGGCCAACCACCACGTCTGTGACTTGACAAATTAATCTCAGTTTCCTCATCTTTAAAATAAGAATAATAAAAGTATTCATAGTTTAGGGTTAACTAGGTAATGCCCAGTGCCTGGAACTTTAGTAGTGGGTGAACATGCTTGATCCAGCTGCCTCCTAAGAAACGTGGCTGTTTTCCACAAACTACTCTTTTTTTTAAGTCAGTGGGATATTTATGTGGGGGAAAATTCTTGAGCAGATGGCGGAAGTTGCGCTGCATGCAGTGGTTTGATCCGATAGAGAAGCCTCAAAACCCATCTTTTTGTGTTTGTTTTTTTAAATATCACTTTCTTAGGTGAACTGTTCTAGGTAGTTTTAAATTTATTCATTGAAAACACGTGGATTTACAATGAAGTAAGTCTAGCTCGTTTTACCGCTGCACCCTTCGATAAGGCTCGCAGGCTCTTGTTTTAGGAGTGCTTCCTGGTATGGTTTATTACCCAACCTCCTCTTATTCCCTCCAGTAATAGCTGCTCTATGTCACCAGTAGTCCTTGGCCCACCCCTCTGGCAAGCACTTTTAATACATGATTGAAGAAAAATATTTAATGAAAAGCTGAATATATTCATCCATTCAAAATAGCACTTGCTCTGCCCCAGGGACTGGGCTAGATCCAAAATGTCAACTCCACAACTGCAGGAATTTTATCTCTTTCTTTTTTAAGCTGTGTATTCTAAGCCGCTAGAATAGCGTCTGGCACACAGTAGACATGAAAAAAAAATTATTAAATGAGTGGATAGAGACATAGTATGTGAATCAGAATCACAACAGGAAAGAGAAGGTGCTGAAATTATGATCATTGAAGAGTATATTTATAACTGAACTATTTTCACAGGTGAACTGGAGAGTGTTGTAGTATTCCAAGGAATAGTGTGGTAACCCCATGGTAGTAACTGCAGAGAGTTATTATCACACTTGGTCTAATATGAAAGAGCAAGAAGGCATAAAAGTAGAAAACCGAAGCCAACCGAAGTCTCTTTCAGGGAATGAGCGAAGAAATAATGCCCTGGCCTCGTGCTCCTCCCTCTCTCTGATTTCCTGTCAAGACTCCCCACTGGAATCAAACCGTAAGCCAACGCACATGGGAGCCCACTGATGAATATCAGAATGGCTAGCATCTGGGAAAGGAGCTGGGTAGCGAAGGGTGGAGAGTAACCTGGAGGAGAAAAGGGGGATACCCTGCGAGGAGCTCCCAATCTACCACGGAGACAGAGGCATAAACAGTCATTTACTAATACAGTTTAATCTGAGCTATTTCAAAGGTAAGCATAGGGCTTCAAAGGTCAAGATACCTGCATCAGTCAGAGTCCAATTAGGAGACAGAAATCACACAATAACTTGAACAGGGAAAGTTTAATGTAAAGAATTATTAACAAATAACAAGATATTGGCTGCGAGGAGTAAAGAGAACTCTAACAAATACAGGAATAACAGATATATGGAACAGCCACTACTCCAGGATTGAGGCAGAGAACCCAGGCTAAGAACAAATTTGGAAGAGAGCTCTCCATCTACCTCCTTGGAAAGGGTATAATAGTTTATTCTCTGGAAGGCAGAGAGGTTCACTGAAATATGGCTAGATGAGACTGGAAAGCAGGAGGACACTCACAGGGGTGCTGACAAAACTTATCAGGAAGGTGCCCATAGGGGTGCTGCTGAAAATCTCTATGCTTCACTAGAAATCCCACTCTCCAGCTGAGGCTACAGGAATGAGGACAAAGGCAAGCACACAGAACCAGAAAGAGAAGCCTTTGCTCCCGCAACGTCCCTCTAGTACCCTTACTGACAAAAGTTAACATCGTCGTGCCAGGTAGTAAAAGAAATATTTCAGAGCCCAGGTACAGAATCGCCAATCAGGACAGTGAAGAGTACATTTGGAGTTGAGAGGCAGTAACTTGAGAATTTACACAATACCTAACTCAAGAATGAGTGGAATTGGCGGGATTAAAGGAGGAATTCCTGAGTGTTGAATGATGAGTTAGGATTTTCAAGATAAAAATTTTGAGGAAGAAAAATGAGCAAAGGATATGAACAGACACTTGATCAAAGAAGACATTCAGGTGACTAACAGACACATGAGGAAATGCTCACAATCATCAGCCGTTAGAGAAATGCAAATTAAAACTACGGTGAGATACCGTCTCACCCTGACATTACTGACACGAATAAAAAAAATAAAAACTGAAAATAACAAATGTTGGAGAGGTCGCAGGGAGTTTGGAACTCTTATGCACTGCTGGTGGGAATGCAAAATGGTACAACCATTATAGAAAACAATATGGTACCTCCTTAAAAGCTAAAAATAGAAATACCATATGATCCAGCAATCCCACTCCTAGGAATATATGCCAGGGTAATAAGAGCCATCAGACAAATAGACATATGCTCACTCATGTTCATTGCAACAGTATTCACAATAGCAAAAAGATGGAAACAACCTAAGTGTCTATCAACAAATGAGTGGATAAACAAACTATGGTACATTCACACAATGGGACACTACGCAACAGTAAAGAACAATGATAAATTCTTGAAACATCTCACCAACGTGGATGAATCTGGAGGGCATTATGCTGAATGAAATAAGTCAATTACAAAGGAAAAGTATCATATGAGACCACTATAATAAAAACCCAAGACAAGGCTTACACAGAGAAAAAACAAAAATCTTTGATGGTTATGAAGGAAGGGTTGTTGTTGCTGCTGTTAGGTGCTGTCTAGTCAGTTCTGACTCATAGCGACCCCATATACAACAGAAATAAACGCTGCTCGATCCTGAGCCATCCTTACAATTGCTGTTATGCTTGAGCTCATTGTTGCAGCCACTGTGTCAATCCACCCCATTGAGGGCCCTCCTCTTTTCCACTGACCCTGTACTCTGCCAGGCATGATGTCCTTCTCCAGGGACTGATCCCTTGTGACAACACGTCCAAAGTATATAAGACACAGTCTCGCCATCCTTGCTTCTAAGGAGCATTCTGGTTGTACTTCTTCCAAGACAGATTGGTTCATTCTTTTGGCAGTCCATGGTATATTCAATATTCTTTGCCAGCACCACAATTCAAAGGCGTCAATTCTTCTTCAGCCTTCCTTAGTCATTGTCCAGCTTTCACATACATATGATGCGATTGAAAATATCATGGCTTGGGTCAGGCGCACCTTAGTCTTCAGGGTGACATCTTTGCTCTTCAACACTTTGAAGAGGTCCTTTGCAGCAGATTTACCCAATGCAATGCGTCTTTTGATTTCTTGACTGCTGCTTCCATAGCCGTTGATTGTGGATCCAAGTAAAATGATAAATGGAGAAAAGATGAAGGAAGGGTAGGGAGGGGAAATCACTAACTAGATAGTAGACAAGTGGTAACTTTGGTGAGGGGAAAGACAACTCACGATATAGGGGAAGTCAGTACAACTTGAACAAGGCAAAGTAATAGAAGCTTCCTAGACAAATCCAAACACTTTGAGGGACCAAGTTACTGCGGCTGAGGGCTAGAGACCATGATCTCAGGGGACATCTAGGTCAACTGGCGTAACATAGTTCATAAAGAAAATGTTCCACATCTGGGGTCTTAGAAGTTTGCGAGCGGCCATCTCAGATACTTCTATTAGATCCATCCCATCCAGAGCAAAGAAAAAAATGAAGAAAACCAAAGACACAAGGAAAATATTAGTCCAGAGGAGTAATGGACCACATGAACCACAGCCTCCACCAGCCTCATCCCAGAAGAACTAGATGGTGCCCAGCTACCACCACTGACTGCTCTGACAGGGATTACAATACAGGGTCCTAGACAGAGCAGGAGAAAAATGTAGAACCAAATGCAGATTCATAAAAAAGACCAGACTTACTGGTCTGACAGAGACTGGAGGAACCCCTGAGCCAATGGCCCCCAGAAGCCCTGCTAACTCAGAATCAAAGCCACTTCCGAAGTCCACCTTTCAGGCAAAGATTAGACAGGCCTATAAACACACCTGAGGAATGGGGCTTCTTAGTTCAATCAAGTATGTGAGACCAAATGGACAACACCTGCCCAAAAGCAAAGACAAGAAGGCAGGAGGGGACAGGAAAACCCGGCAAGTGGCCTCGGGGAACCCAGGGTGGAAAGGGAAAGGGGGAGAGTGCTGACACATTGCAGGGATTGCAACTAATGTTACAAAATAATTTGTATATAAATCTTTGAATAAGAAACCAATTTGTGCTGTAAACTTTGATCTAAAGCACAATAAAATTAAAAATTTGACAAAGGACATTTAAGCCAAGGATACAGCATGTAATAAAGTCATAAAGTTGAGACAACATTACATTGGGGGTATTATAAGTAATTTTAAATGGATGGAGCCCTATTAGAGGCCCTAAGCATTCCCCCCAATGTATAATTCCAAATAACACTTTACATTTTCCTAGCCAGTGATATTAGATAAGAAAAAGAAATAAAAGGCATAAAGATTTGAAAATACTTTCCTTGTTAAAATAATGCAAAACCTCCTTCAAATGTGAAATTAAAATAGTATTCCTAGATTATCTGATTGTGAAGATATGGGTAAATTCATTCATTTGAACTTTTTCATTTTGGGCGATGGTATGGGGTAAGGTGGGCTTTGCTTTGCTGGTGTCCAGAACTGTCCATGTGGGAGGCGATGAGACAGGAGGGCCTAAGAAGTTTTTGTTGTTTTCTAAAGGCATTGGGAGCCTTAAAGGGATTAGAAAATCCATATTGTCAAGGAAAGGCACATATATGCAGGAATTTATAGTTGGTAAAAAGCAAGGGGAATTAGGGCAAGGAAAGCCATTGATTCTGGCAGCTTTCATGACCTCTGCTGAAATGCCTCTCTCTTCTAGAAAATGCCTTCATCACTAATCTCTCAATGAACACCAGCAAAATCCTTAACCAACCAATGATCTTTATGTAGACCCAGCATATTCCCAGAATGAAGTTCCCCTACTGCTTTGTGCAACTGCTTTCTTTGGTCTTCCAAAACTTTGCCAGTTTATTTCTCTTCCCTTTCCCCAACCCCTCACTTTAATCTCTGGTGAATATTTATAACAAATGCCTGTGGTTGTCTGGCAAGAAGAGAATACTTTCTGAGCTCCATGCAACATTAAAGAATGACCACAATTTTATGCATTAGCATTATTGTTAAAGAAGGCTATAAAACCACTTTTAGAATTAAAAGCATCACTAAGAATCATAAATTGTTGTCATGCCATTTTCTTCTGTATGTTCCTATAATAATATTAAAAATAATACCTTCTAAACTTTCTATGACATAGCACTATATGTTCAGCATTGTTTAAGCACATTTTCTACATTCAGTTGGTCAATCCTCATAAAAGCCCTGTGAAGTAGATATTTTACAGATTAAGAAAAACTGAGAGAGAGTTTAAGTAATTTGGCTAAGGTCCTACTATTAAGTGGAAGAGTCAGGATCTGAACCCTGGAAGTTTGACTCCAGAATCTGAGCTTTGCTAGATTGAAATGGGTTAAAGGATTGGGTATGAAAGACTTGAAGTAAGAAAATGCAGTTCAAGTCTCTTTGTTGTTCTTTTTCCTGGCTTGTAAAATGAGTTGTATCGAATGGTATTTAAGGCCCTTTCCAGCTTTTCCTAACTTCAGACATATAAGTCTTCTGGCCACTGCTGAGGTTTTCATGGGACCTCTGCTTTCTCCACCTGAGATGATAGCTTCTGCTCTCTTATCAGGGTTTCCTTTCAAGCCTACAAAGTCTCTGAGCATCTGCCCCACCTCCGATTCCCTCATGGATTCTTATTCCCTGATCCAGCTGATTTAGGGGGCTGAATCTAAAAGTGGAGCCTGATACTTAAGGTACTGCATTGTGTCATTTTCTTATCACATGTCCTGACATTTCAACAAGAAATTGTTTTGCTACTGTGACCTCTAGAATCTTAATCAACTTTTTCTTTTAAGAGGTTTTCTATTATCAGACTAGAAGAAACAATGTTGTCTGCATGTCTGCTTAAAACCCACAATTTTCAGAATCTTTTTCTTCTTGCAATCACAGGAGACCATCTCTGCTGCCATGAGGACCTGTGAATGGAAAGTGATGAACGCTCTTATAAATTCAGCTTCAAATCGAGTTTCATTGTGACAATCCCTTATACCCCCAGCCTTACTACCATGACTTGGGTCTCTCGTTTCTCTGTAATCCATGGCTTTCTATACAATATGCAAGATCTCATACTTTGTGTATCAGATGATTGGTCTGGGACACAACATTGAAACTTTTTTGTCCTTTTCTTCTTGTTGTTTTGATCATTATTATGAATTGAATTGTGTCTTTCCAAAATATGTATTGAAATCCTGGCCCCTAAACCTATACATATGATCCTGGTTGGAAGTAGGATAAATAGGACTTTCTTTGGTTGTTAATTAGGTGTACCTGAATAGGGTGGGTTCTAAATATAATCACTTCTGAGTTATATAAAGAACAGATTAGACACAGAGACATGCATGGGGGAAGACAAACACCATGTGAGGATCACTACAAGCCAAGGAACCAAGGCACACCCAGGGCTACCGGCAAGGTAGGAATCTATATAGTTGAAAACCTGATTTGGACTTTCAGCCTCCAGAACTGTCAGAGAATGAATTTCTGTTCTTTAAAGCAACCCACTCATGGCATTTGTGTTACAGCAGCCCTAGGTAACTAAGGCAATCATCCAGTGCTATATTCTATGTGCAATAAATCATACATCAAATTTTTTTAGACACAGAGCTCCTATGACATTATGTGCTATGGTTTCCTTGCTGTACTTTGACATTTTGCACAATTTAATGGCATTTGACAATAAGCTTTGTCTAATTGGGGGGTACAGCAATGTTATGTGCTCAGCAGTGTCTCCTGGAAGGCTGTGCAGTGGGTTGTTTGCTGTCCTGTTCATGTTTACCTAAATTATTGACTCTTTAATACATTTGGTTCTAATAGCATGTCAAGTAAATTTTTGGAAAGGGGTAATATTTTTAACTCTACATCTAATTTCTCAGTAAAAACAAGATTTCTCTCTTTAGAATGTTTCTATATTGGGGGTATTGCCTTAAGTGGCTTGACTTTATAGTTTTTTTCTGGTCCATTCTCAAGGATCTTTCTTTTTTTATTTTATTGTGTTTTAGGTGAAATTTTACAGTACAGTACAAAATAGTACAAGTTTCTCATTCAAATATTTATACACAAGTTGTTTTATGACATTAGTTGCAATCCCAAGATTGTGTCAGCACTCCCCCCACCCTTTCCTTTTCCACCTTAGGTTCTCAGTGTCCATTCGTCCAGTTTTCCCATCCCTTCCTGCCTTCTCATCTTTGCTTTTGGGCAGGTGTTGCCAATTTGGTCTCATATACTTGACTGAACTAAGAAGCAAGTTACTCATGTGTGCTATTGTTTTATAGGTCTGTCTAATCAGGAGTGGCTTCAGTTCTGAGTTAGCTGGGTGTCCATGGGTCATAGTCTCAGGGATTTCTCCAGTCAGCATCAGACCAGTAAGTATGGTTTTTGTTTTTGTATATGAATTTTTTTCTACATTTTTCTCTCTGTCTGTCCAGGATCCTCTATTGTGATCCCTGTCAGAGTGGTTGGTGGTAGTAGCCAGGCACCATTTACTGCTTCTGGGCTCAGGCTGGTGGAGGCAGTGGTTCATGTGGTCCATTAGTCCTTTAGAAATATTTTCCTTGTGTCTTTGGTTTTCAACTCAAGGATCTTTCTTTACCTGCTGCTGATATTCAACAGCACGGCTTGGGACCACTATGCAGGTATGTCCTGCAGTTAATGAGGATGAGATTTTTAGAATTTTAAGGAATGAAAACTGCAGTGTTTTCAAAAATTGTGAAGTTCGTAGTATGTGCAGAGCAAAGAGAGAGAGAGTTCCAAATATTCCTGAAGAGCAACTAAGGTTGATTGCTCTTCTGGGGGAACAGAATTGGTCTGTACCTCTGGCATTTTTCCTGTCTTGGCCACAGGATTTTTCTCTTCTTGAGCTGAGGATCAGGGGTAGTTGGAAGAGGGCATTTTTAGAAATTGAGGGAGAACTACTCTAGGTTCGTTATTAAGACCGAAGGTGATGGAATCTTGTTACTAACAGTAAATACTGTATTTAAACATCTCCTATGTTTCCAAAAGCAGCTTTTATATTAGTTACTTTTGAATTATAGTAAAAATTAAAAAAAAAAAAAAATCTATTGAACCAGCAGACATTCGGGCCGAAATCTGGGACAATTTTACAAAACTGGCTGCTTCTCCCTCTCAGGCCTCTCCTTTTATATTCTATCCACCCTTCACCTCACAGCTCCCAAGTAAAGGCTGCAGCTCTGCCAGGGTTGTGGGGCCAGATAGTGTCTTCTGAGGCTGCATTCTGTTTTCTCATGGCATAGTTAGACGAGGCAGAACACAGTTTATGGATTTTCTCTTCCTTTTGGGCCAATGCTTGGCAACTCAGTCATGCTGTGGAATCCTGGGCCTAGGTGAGTCAATAAAATGAAGGCTTCCGTCTTGCAAAAAGTGAAGAGGCCAGAGTGGAATTCGTCTCCTGCAAGCAACCCGTTATTTGGATTCAGAGGCAGTTCCTCCAGACACTTCTTGTATGTTTATACCCATGTATGCACTGAGGATATGTTGGTATTCAGAGAGAAAGAAATAACACTTTAAATATGAATATCAGATTTTTTTAAATAGGGCCTCTGTGTTGTTTTTTTTCTCTTAGAAGTCATTCACCGTGTACTTCTGATGACTTTGAAATATTATTCAGGGAAAATAATTCTACATGCACATGATAGGCAGTTGTGAAATACCAGATCAAATGGACATCTTCATAGAAATGATGAAAACCTTTATACTGAGCATCTTGCCTTCACAGGGCATTCAATTAATTATGAGCTGGGAATAGATAATATGTTTTATAGTACCTTGACATTTATCTGGGTATGTTGTTTTATAAACAACATTATTCACTAATGGTCTTTCAGTTCTGCACTTATTACATGATGATCCTATAATTCTAAATGAGAAATTTCTACATTAAGAGCTTGGCAGATTTACAATTGAATTTTATAAAGATTTTTAGGTTGTCACTGATAATCAAAAATGACATGTATAGTATTTCATCTCACATTCTTTCATTTACTCATCTATATTCTTTATGTTCATTTTTATTAAATTTTGTGTTAAATGAGTGGACATGAAAGGATTTTAATGTAATATATGTAAAGTTTAAGGAATGTCAATACAATAAACACTTTTTAATTACGTGCCCCTCCCCAATTCTTTTCCCTTCTCAAACTCCTCAGTTTAGAACTCTGTTATTCTCTTTTTTTTTCTTTGTTTACCATCTGCTTGTTTTCCTAAACAATATATAGTTTAATTTGGTGTGTTTTTGAAATGTATATGTAGCTGAAATCATTCTGTAGATATTCTTGGTGACTTGCTTCTTGCTTATTTCCATCAACAGTATATTCCTGAGATTCATCTATGTTATTCATATAACTGAAATTTTTTAAATTCCACTGTGGCATAAATGTATTCCACAAACACTGTGCCACTATTTATCTATAATCCTATGGACACTCGGGTTTCCAGTTTTTGTTTTATTTTTGCTATCACAAACAATACTGTTACAAACAAGATTTCTAAGTCTACTGATGTTCAAGACTTTCTCAAGGAAATAGAGATATACCTGAGAGTGGCATTTTAGAGCACAGGGAATGCACTTCTTCATTACTAGATAAGTCAAAGGTTTTCCAAAGTGGTTGTACCAATATTTATTCTCTCAGCAGAACAGGTGATCAGATGGTGTCAAATACTATCGAATTTTTAAATATCGAGAATTTCATGGGTACGAAATGGTATCTCACTGTAGTTCTAATTGATTTTTTTCCTGAATCCTGATGATACTGAGTGTATTTTCATGTTTATTACTGCCTATTTGGTTTTTTGAATGTGATTACCTGTTTTTCTATTGGATTATTAAATGTTTAATAGGAATTTTTATTGCATGAAGTATAGTTTGCACAGCTTGATCTGTTTTTACAATGCACACACCCCTGTAACTCACTCTTAATGTACAGAATATTTCATCAAGCTAACAGTTCCCTGGTGGCATAGTGGTTAAGTGCTACGGCTGCTAACCAAAGGATCAGCAGTTCAAATCTGCCAGGCGCTCCTTGGAAACTCTATGGGGCAGTTCTACTCTGTCCTATAGGGTTGCTATGAGTCGGAATCGACTCGACGGCACTGGGTTTTTGTAACAGTTCCCTTGTGTTCTTTCTTAATTGATCCCCCTTCTCTAGAAGCAACCACTGATCTGATTTCTATCACTATAATTGCACCTATTTGAGAATTTCAAATAAGTGGAATAATGTGGTATTTACCTTTTTATGTCTAGATTTTTTCTCTCAGAATTATATTTTGAAACTCATCGAAGCTGCATCTCTTACAGAATTATTCTCTTTTATTGTTAAGTAGTATTTGATTACATGAATATACCAGTGTGTTAACCACACTCCTGTTAACGAACACCTAAACAGTTTCTAGTTGCCACCTATTATGAATAAAGCTATTAGGCTTTATTGTACATATAAATTGTACACGCTTTTCACAGATGGTAACTGTTTTAAAGTACTTTTCTTCCCATTCTAACTTATAGGTCATTTCTGGGTTGATTTTCAATGGACTGGTTATTCTCCTCATTATGGGTTGTGCTTTCTTGCCTCTTGGCATGCCTGGTAATCTTTGGTAGGATAGCAGACATTGTGAATTTTGTCCTGTTGGGTGATGGAAATTTTTGTATTCCTATAGATATTCTTGAGCTTTGTTTTGAAATGCAGCTAAATTACTTGGAAATAGTTCGCGCCTTTGGGTCTTGCTTTTATGATGTGTTAGGCAGGTCTGGGACAGTGCCCAATCTAGGCCTAATTATTTCTCACCACTGGGACAAGATCTTGGTGGGCTCTTTCTTTATCCAATGCCCTGTGAGTTATGAATTTTTCTAGTCTGATTGATGGGAACAGGCGCTGCTCCTTGTCCTATATGAACACCAGTTGCTGTCCTACTTCTTTCAATTCTTTCTCAAAACTTGGGTAGTTTCCTCACATGCATGTGCTGAATACGTGAGGGGGATGCTCTATAGATCTCTGAGGTTCTCTCTCTGTGTAGCTCTCTCCTCTTTGGTGTTCTGCCCTATAAACTCTAGCTGTATGGGCTCCCTGGAATCTCAGCTCCGTCTCTTCAACTCAGAGAGTCTGTCTCTCCTTCCTACATTGCGGCCTGGCAACTCTCTTAAGGCCGTAAACTGGGGCAATCACAGGGCTCACCTTGTTTTTTTCCATCTTTCAGAAACCACTGTCCTTCACTGCATGGTATCCAGTATCTCAAAAATCTTCATTTCATGTATTTTGTCTTTATTTTGGGTTGTTTCAGGTAAATCCAGACCCTATTACTCCATTTTGGCTAGATAGCGCCAATACTTTGAGTTGTGCATTTGTCTGGCATTCTGGGAGCCTTTTACCCTTCAAAGTAGGAGATGGTTGTTAAATTCAGTATGGGTAAGGGCTATTCATTTCTTTTTTAAAAGTGGGGAGGATGACTAATATGAGGGGAGGTAGAAAAAGAACCAGAATGGCACCTGAACAGCACTGCTGTCCTCAGGCTAGTCAAGTGTGAGAAGCACTGTTCCAGGGAGGTCTCTGTTCACTCTGAGTGTTTGAATCAGGAAAACATTCTGCTAAGCATTTGTCAGCACATATTGTCTGTTCTGGTCCCTATTGGGGCTTGGGGGCTTGGAGAAAGTTCTCTGGTTAGGAGGAGGAAATAAGGTTAGACAGAGGATAATTCTCATTAAAGCTTAGCACATGTTTGGAGTTAAATTTTTGTCTGGAGGTGCTAACCTCTTTGGACACCAGAATACTGTTAGCGATGTTTATACATGAACAGTAGTTTGCATAAACATCTCGATAGCACTGGTACCGGTTCCACACTTTGTGAAATTAATGGGTCTGAAATGAGCAGGTTGGTTAATTTTGAGGATTTTCTTCCACATAGGATTTATTTGAAGGGAAGTCTGTATTATGTTGGAGAATAGTCCTGAAAAGCCTCCCAGAGATCAACCAGTGGATGTAGGGCTGCTTTGTAAAGGGGCTCTGAGAGCATTTTGCCAAAGGCATGCAGAAGTTCAGCAGCTCTTTATCGTTTGCTTCTGGGCCCCAAATTCCTGAATATCTCCCACATCTGTTCCAACTACTCAGATGTCCCTCGCTTCATTATCGCAATGTTGGAAATACCGTGCCATTTGCAGTTTACAGTTGGAGTTAAACCGATGACACCAACAGCCTAGAGCAATGCATTCAAATTTTTTATATTAAACCTGGAGGATAATGCAGGGCAATTGCAATAAGTTTGGGAGAACAGAAAAGCATAGTGCTACGGCAGCATTTGGAACTCATAGAAACCTGCTTCTCTTTAATAATTCTTTATGACCTGCCCTTCTAAATCATGACATAAAGCTGGTCCCTGTGTTAATATTTTTCCTCCTTTGTCTGGTGAAATATTTAAATTGTATTATTTCCTCATCTGAAAATAGTCTTCAAAGGCTTGAGATAAACTTTGGCAAGGATATATGAGGTCCAGGCTGATGTCAAACATTGGACTTCAGCATCACTTGGTTTGTCAAACATGTGGTTCCGAAAGAGCCCTGGAATAGGAGTGAGGTGCCAACGGCTGCAGAGAAACAGCAGCTGTCAGACTAATTGGCATGCGGCAGGGAACACAAGGAGCCAAAGTGACTTACAAGAGATCCGCTGTGTCCTAACAGGACTTAAAGGTTTTCTACAGACTTTGGCAACGTGGTGCAGGCTGTGTTTGGAGTGGCTCAGTCTAGAAAGCCATTAGCCACGGGGCAGCTGTTTGATTAAAGAGCATTGTTCAATAGAAATGAGGAAAACAAATGAGAAAAAGGGAAATTCACTATAAATTCTTTTTGCAAACTATACCATTGAAGGGGCCTATCCTGTTTGGTACAAAAGTATCAAAATAACCTCCCCTTGGCTCATCATGGAGCCCCGGTGGCCTAGTGGTTAAGTGCTACGGCTGCTAACCAAAAGATTGGCAGTTCGAATCCACCAGGCACCCCTTGGAAGCTCTGTCCTGTAGGGTTGCTATGAGTCAGAATCGACTCACCGGCAATGGGTTTTTTTTGTTTTTTTTTTTTAGTTTGACTCCAAAGCCCATAGTCTTAAAACAGCATATTAAAGTTTGGAAATTTCTCCAAATATTGAAGTTTTTTGCCTATTTCCTTCCTTTATACTTATAATTTGTTCATTTTAGATGTTATCGATATTTTTATTGTTATGTAGTATAAAAAAATAAACACTATTTTTAAATCTTTCCCTCCTTTCAGTTTTGACACTTCTTCAGTATGCTTTCATATTAATTTCTCTCTCAGTTGCAGAACTAGACTGGAAGAATATGCTTTTGACAGGAACAGCAATTTGTCTCACTCCTGTATTTTGTTTATGACAGAAGAATCTCAGCTCACTCAGTTGGAGGGAAATCAGGATAAAATTCTGTGATTTTACTGCTGATTTAAAATGCTGACTTGATTTGCAAACATCCAAACATCTGGGATCTGTCTTGTTTTAGAGATAATTTCTCCTATTAAGCATCTCCTGGAAAACAGATATTAGTCTAAAGGCTCAAGAGGGTACATTCTACATTTTGTTTAGATTTGATTCCCCCCCGCCCCCCCCCCACACACATAAAAGGAGCCTTGTCTTTGGAGTTTATTGAACAAAATCAAGTATTTCTGGGTAAGTTGAAGTTCTGTTTGGTAAATTCCAATGTAGTTCTAAGTGGGTTCTGTGGGTAAAATGTCTTTGGATCAGGGGTCATTGAGCTTCGATGTTGTTGTTAATTGCTGTTGAGTAGACTCTGATTCATGATGACCAATGTACAACAGAACAAAATGCTGCTTGGTCCTGCATCACACTCACAATCGCTGGCAAGCTTGACTCCATCATCGTGGCTATTGTGCCAATTCATATCATAAGTTTCCCTTACCTTCTCTGGCCTGTTCTTCACCAAAAAGGATGTCCCCCTCCAGCGACTGGTCTTTCCTAACGATATGTCCAAAGCAAGTGAGTTAGTGATCTCATATGGTCCATAAGGTTTTCATTGGCTAATTTTTGGAAATAGATCACCAGACCTTTCCTCCTGGTCTATCTTAGTCTAGAAGTTCTGAAACCTGTCCACCACAGGTGATCCTGCTGGTATTTGAAATATTGGTGACATAGCTTCCAACATTGCAGCAATACAAAGCTACCCCAGTAGGACAAACTGACAGGTGGTGGCCATAAGCTTTTAGAGGGTCCCATTTCAATCATCTGCAACATTTGTTCATTTGCCAGAGTCCATGGGATCCCTAAAAGGGTATGAGCCACTGCTTTGGATGATCTCTAAAGTTACTTCCAACTAAATTTATAGGATTTTCTTTGCTTATTATCACTAATTTTTTCTGCACATTTCATTTATTTGGTAAATACAATGCATTAACATTGTGGGAGTTTCCTTGCAGTCCTATAGGGCCGCTATGAGTTAGAACTGACTCAGTGGCAATGGGTTTTTTAATTTGTTTTTTACTATGATGAGCACTGTACCAAAGCAAAGGCCAGGTCCCCTTGGACCAAACCCGGTCACCTCATTGAACAGTCACTGTATTTTTCCATTAGAGCCTACACCACACTTTGCAGTTGTAAACAAGTAATTCTCATGGATTTGAGAGCTCAACTTTTGTCCAGGTACTGTGGATATAGCCAAAGAAATACAACATGCTCTCCACCCTCAGTATAGAAAGAGGAGGACCGTTCCTTACGCCCCTCAGTGAAGTGCAGTAGGAGATGAAGAGGAGGGAAGGGAGAGTGCGTAGCAGGCAAGGAAGGCTTCTCAGTGGTGATGGGACTTGGCGGAAGATTTGGTGGAAAAAGAATTATACAGAGAACATTTTGGGGCCAGTTGAAGACAAGGATCAGCAAGAAAGGTGGGGAAAGCCACATGGTGCAGAGGCCAATCCAGGGATAACATAAGAGCCTATGGAATTTTTCTACTTGTAGTGCTGTCTCTCGCTGCATTTCCTAGAGCATTAAAGACCAGCGCTTTGCCTAATGTCAGGGTTTGAGTGGAAGAAAGGCCAGGGCTAGGGCCAAGCCTAGGGGAAGTTGGTCTGGGTGGGCTCTAAAATAAGACACATCCAAATTTTGTGATTGAGAAGTTTTCCAAAAGGAGAAAGGGAAGCACTGGGCTCAGACCATGGTTTAGTACTCTATTGTCACCATCTTGAAATGTTTTCTAATTTTATCTCTGAGCATGCTGTGAGCAGAGGAGATATTCCAGGCAACGACACACTCTAGCTGGTTTGGTCCAGCAGCAGCACCTGCATTCTCCATGGCCTGGCCACCTGGTGTGCACAGGCATCCTGGGAGCAGTCCTGGAGTGCCACAGGTCGCCAAGGGGGCAGCCAGGACTAGACCTGGTCCTAGATTGGTAAAGGAGGCAGCAACAGAAGTAGCAGCAACTTTCTCTCTTTCCCAAGAGAGAGAAAGAGCTCCACGTGGAGGCAGAGCCGAAAGCAGCAGCGGGAGACCTGCTGCGCAGTTCATTCCCAAGCCCATCCCTGCAACATCAGCACAACTAATAATTCTTGGCATGAATGCAGGACAAGCATTTGAAAACCGCTGCAACAGTGTAAAGCAAATGTCCATAAATTTAGAAGTAGAAATTAAATTTTGAGAGTCTCACATGTGACACAAAAGAACACTATTTTCACACAAAGCTTTGGTTGAATCAATTATTAATGAAGAAGATGGTTTTAAAATTATTTTTTCTTGCAGTTGGAGATTTGTTGTTCTGTGCTGTCGAGTTGATTCTGACTCATAGCAACCCTACAGGACAGAGTAGAACTGCCACATCGGATTTCCAGGGCTATAATCTTTATGTAAGCAGACTACCACATCTTTCTCCCTCGAAGAGACTGGCATGTTCAAATCACTTACCTTTCAGTTAGCAGCCGAGCACTTAACCACTGTGCCACCAGGCCTCCTTGCAATTGAAGATACAGCAATAGGATGCATAAACAGACATTTTGAGTCATATGCAAATAACAAAACCATTTTCATTCAAATATTCATTCAATTTCTTGTAAACCTCCTCAAGTAACAGGAAATGTCAGGAGAAATATTAAAATGCCGTCGTATAAACTTACATTTAAAATTAAATTCACACTTACACAAGCCTGATTTGTTTGAAGAGTTAAATCTTTTTTAGAAAAATTGTTCCATGAGAATCATCAGCTCCAAGAGTGCTAAAATTTATATTTTTGTATAATTTAGTAGAAATTTATCCCCTTTAAACCTTAAACCGAAATTATCCCTTGAGGCTTTTACCTAAATAACAGGTTGACTTATAAAACAAAGACTATCACCTGTGAGTAATGAGCTTCCTTAAGAAAAATCATCTATAGTAGACCAAAGGGTCAAAAATTACTCTAAAGCAAAGATGAGAAGGTAAGGTGGCAGGGAAACTAGGGTACTGGAAATGCTACAACAAGAACAGAATGAATCAGAATAATGACACATTGTGAAAAATGTAACCAATATTACTGAATAATTTGTGTAGAAATTATTAAATGGGAATCTAATTTGCTGTGTAGACTTTTACCTTAAACACAATAAAATATTAATTTAAAAAAAGATATTTACAAATGGACCATTCATTGGATGGGGAATCATCTATACAACTGTCCCTTGAGTCTAGTTAGAGCTCACTGCAGAGGCATGGTGGAAACAGTGCTATGTGTTCAACAAGGTCATTTCTTCTTTCTGAACACACAGAGAGACCACTTTTCCTAGTCTTACTTATAGTTGGTTAAGGTCATGTGACTATTTTTTCTAGAAGGTAAGTGGAAGTGATATATGATTTCTAGAATTGGAACAGACTGCTCGGCCATATCTTGAACAGTACCTACGTCATTTTTTTTTTCCCTTCCCTAACCTGTCTCTGTCTCCAAGTATGATTTTGCTGTTAACTCCTCTAAAAGTTAAAAGTTAACCAATGTCTCCCCTAGGACTATGGAAAAACAAGGGATATCAATCCAAGCCTGTCAAACAGGATGATGCCCACCAGGATGGCACCAGCCACCCACTGGGCTGATAGGATAATGGCAGGAAAAGATCAACATGTTTGAACTGTGACCACTGAAACCACACAGAAAGAGAATGGACACTGCACAAGTTCCTAAAACACATGTTCCCTTTTCCCTATAAAACCCCAGCTGGCCTCCAGTTTCTTGAGACGGACAGATTTAGAAGGAGATCATTCCCCTCAGTCTCCATATATTGATATATATAATAAAGCTCTTGCTACCCACCTCACCCATCTCAAGAATTGGCTGTTTGTGGCAGGTGACTCTAACTCCAGAAATTGTGGTAACAGACTGAGGCAATTAACGTTAATATAACTTCTCTACACTCTCCCCCTACTGCAGTGATTTTGGAGCTCACATGCTCCACATGACATAGCCACATGATAAAGAAATTCTTCCTACCCATATTGGATTGTAATGTGAGTGAAAAAAAAAGCCACTGAAATTCCAGAACTATTTGTTACTATAGCAGAGACCCCCCCACATATCTGTCAGTTTGTCATACTGTGGGGGCTTGCATGTTGCTGTGATGCTGGAAGCTATGCCACCAGTATTCAGATACCAGCAGGGTCACCTACAGAGGACAGGTCTCAGCTGAACTTCCAGACTAAGACAGACTAGGAAGAAGGACCCGGCAGTCTACTTCTGAAAAGTATTAACCAGTGAAAACCTTATGAATAGCAGCGGAACACTGTCTGATATAGTGCTGGAAGATGAGCCCCCCAGGTTGGAAGGCACTCAAAAGATGACTGAGGAAGAGCTGCCTCTTCAAAGTGGAGTTGACCTTAATGACGTGGATGGAGTAAAGCTTTCGGGACCTTCATTTGCTGTTGTGCCATGACTCATAATAAAAAGCAACAGCTGCAAACATCCATTAATAATCAAAACCTGGAATGTACGAAGTATGAATCTAGGAAAATTAGAAATTGTCAGAAATGAAATGGAACACATAAACATCAATATCCTAGGCATTCAACCCAACCTGTTGCCGTCGAGTGAACTGAAGTGGACTGGTATGGGCCATTTTGAATCGGACAATCATATAGTCTACTATGCTGGGAATGACAACTTGAAGAGGAATGGTGTTGCATTCATCGTCAAAAAGAACGTTTCAAGATCTATACTGAAGTACAATGCTGTCAGTGATAGGATAATATCCATATGCCTACAAGGAAGACCAGTTAATATGATTATTACTCAAATTTACACACCAACCACTAGGGCCAAAGATGAAGAAATAGAAGATTTTTATCAGCTGCTGCAGTCTGAAATTAATCGAACATCCAATCAAGATGCATTGATAATTCCTGGTGATTTTAATGTGAAAGTTGGAAACAAAGAAGAAGAATCAGTAGTTGGAAAATATGGCCTTGGTGATAGAAACAATGCCAGAGATCGAATGATAGAATTTTGCAAGACCAACGACTTCTTCATTGCAAATACCTTCTTTCACCAACATAAACGGTGGCTATACACATGGACCTCACCAGATGGAACACACAGAAATCAAACTGACTACATCTGTGGAAAGACAGGCTGGAAAAGCTCAATATCATCAGTCAGAACAAGGCCAGGGGGCTGACTGTGGAACCGACCATTAATTGCTCATATGCAAGTTCAAGTTGAAACTGAAGAAAATCAGAGCAAGTCCATGAGAGCCAAAATATGACCTTGAGTATATTCCACCTGAATTTGGAGACCATCTGAAGAATAGATTTGGTGCATTGAACACTGGAGACCGAAGACCAGGTGAGTTGTGGAATGACATCAAGGACGACATACAGGAAGAAAGCAAGGGGTCATTAAAAAGACAGGAAAGAAAGAAGACCAAGATGGATTTCGGAGGAGACTCTGAAACTTGCTCTCGAACATCGAGCAGCTAAAGCAAAAGGAAGAATTGATGAAGTAAAAGAACTGAACAGAAGATTTCAAAGGGCCTCTCGAGAAGACAAAGTAAAGTATTATAATGACATGTGCAAAGAGCCGGAAATGGAAAACCAAAAGAGAAGAACATGCTTGGTGTTTCTCAAGCTGAAAGAACTGAAGAAAAAAATCAAGCCTCGAGTTGCAACAGTGAAGGAAAATATTAAATGACGCAGGAAGCATCAAAAGAAGATGGAAGGAATACACAGAGTCATTATACCAAAAAGAATTAGTCGATGTTCAACCATTTCAAGAGGTGGCATATGATCAGGAACCGATGATACTGAAGGAAGAAGTTCAAGTTCAAGTTCAGTGCTACACTGAAGGCACAGGTGAAAAACAAGGCTCCAAGAGTTGGTGGAATATCAGTTGAGATGGTTCAACAAACAGATGCAGTGCTGGAGGTGCTCACTCATCTATGACAAGAAATATGGAAGACAGCTTCCTGGCCAACTGACTGGAAGAGATCCATATTTATGCCTATTCCCAAGAAAGGTGATCCAACCGAACGTGGAAATTATAGAACAATATCATTAATATCACACGCAAGCAAAATTCTGCTGAAGATCATTTAAAAATGGCTGCAGCAGTATATCAACAGGGAACTGCCAGAAATTCAGGCCAGTTTCAGAAGAGATGGTGGAACCAGGGATATCATTGCTGATATCAGATGGGTCCTGGCTGAAAGCAGAGAATACCAGAAGGATGTTTACCTGTGTTTTATTGACTATGCAAAGGCATTCGACTGTGTGGATCACAACAAATTATGGATAACACTGTGAAGAATGGGAATTCCAGAACACTTAATTGTGCTCGTGAGAAACCTTTACATAGATCAAGAGGCAGTTGTTCGGACAGAACAAGAGGATACTGATTGGTTTCAAGTCAGGAAAGGTGTGCATCAGGGTTGTATTCTTTCACCATACCTATTTAATCTGTATGCAGAGCAAATAATCCAAGAAGCTGGACTATATGAAGAAGAATGGGGCATCAGGATTGGAGGAAGACACATTAACAACCTGCGTTATGCAGATGACACAACTTTGCTTGCTGAAAGTGAAGAGGACTTGAAGCACTTACTAATGAAGATCAAAGACCACAGCCTTCAGTTTGGATTACACCTCAACATAAAGAAAACAAAAATCCTCACAACTGGACCAGTGAGCAACATCATGATAAATGGAGAAAAGGTTGACGTTGTCAATGATTTCATTGTACTTGGATCCACAATCAATAGCCATGGAAGCAGCAGTCAAGAAATCAAAAGGTGCATTGCATTGGGTAAATCTGCTGCAAAGGACCTCTTTAAAGTGTTGAAGAGCAAAGACATCACCTTGAAGACTAAGGTGCACCTGACCCAAGCCATGGTATTTTCAATTGCATCATATGCCTGTGAAAGCTGGACAATGAATAAGAAAGGCCAAAGAAGAATTGATCCTTTTGAATTGTGTTGGTGAAGAATATTGAATATACCATGGACTGCCAGAAGAAGGAATAAATCTGTCTTGGAAGAAGTACAACCAGAATGCTCCTTAGAAGCAAGGATGGTGAGACTGCATCTTACATACTTTGGACATGTTGTCAGGAGGGATCAGTCTCTGGAGAAGAACATCATGCTTGGCAGAGTACAGGGTTAGCAGAAAAGGGGAAGACCCTCAACGAGGTGGATTGACACAGTGGCTGCAACAATGGACTCAAGCATAACAACAATTTTAAGGATGGCACAGGACCAGGCAATGTTTCGTTCTGTTGTGCATAGGGTCGCAATAAGTCAGAACCTACTCGATGGCACCTAACAACAACAACATAACAGAGACATTGCATGGGACAAATCTGCTGCAAAAGACCTCTTTAAAGTGTTGGAAAGCAAAGATGTCACTTTGAGGACTAAGGTGCACCTGACCAAAGTGATGATATTTTCAATCACCTCATATGGGTGCGAGGGCTGGACAATGAACACAGAAGGCTGAAAAAAAACTGATGCCTTTGAGTTATGGTGTTGGCGAAGAATGTTGAATATATCATGGACTACCAGGAGAACAAACAACTCTGTCTTGGAAGAAATACAACCAGAGTGCTCCTTGGAACAAGAGTGGAAAGACTACTCAGGTACTTTGGGCATTTTATCAGGAGGAACCAGCCCCTGGACAAGGACATCATGCTTGGTAAAGTAGAGGGTCAGAGAAAAAAGGTAAGACCCTCGATAAGATGGATCGGCAAAGTGGCTGCAACAAATGGGCTCATACGTAACAACGATTGTGAGGACGGTATAGGACCAAGAGATGTTTCGTTCTGTTGTACGTAGGGTTGCTATGAGCTGAATCTGACTTGACTGCACATAACAACAACATAGCAGAGACTAAACTATCCTAATATAAGAGAGAAGCCTTTTCTTCCTCCTCAACATCTCAGAGTGCTCTTCATCGAGTTTTCTCATTTGAAGCTGTCATACTTTGCAGAATTAAATAGAAGAAACTTGTATTGAAACAAACAAAAAAAATTATCCCAGTTGTTTTTACAGCCTATAAAATGCACTCAACAGTTGCATCAGCAAAATGATCCTTCTCAAAATTAAAAATTATCAAAAATTAATTGTGATCTTTCATTTGCCAAGAGAGACTGACATCACTTTCAATTATATTGATGCAAAATAAAGTTGCTGAAAATACAAATTTTTATGACCTAATAAATGAATTCTCAGAAAAGCAAGCTAAAAATTTCTTATGATCAATCAAGATATCATATTAATAAAGTACTATTATTTATTGTATTATATAAAATTATCACACCAAAATATTTTATAAGTTTATTTTATTACTCACTTACCACCCTATTTATTACACATTTATTGGCCTATTATATTTTATGAGCAATAAAATATTTTTAAATGAAAAGGCTTTATATTTTAGTACCTTCAATTGCATTTTTTCTCTGCTTTTTGAACACTGGCCTCCACATTTTCATTTTGCGCTGGGCTTTGCAAATTATGTAGCTGCCCTGGGTACATGTTTCTCTTCCACCTGCATAAGCTCTAATAATGTCACTCATACTTTCATTTGGCCTGTCTCCTCTCCCTCTGAGGAAGGAGACCAGATGATTTTTACAGAGTCCCTAAAAGTGGCTGGAGTTTAATTTTCTCGTTGTAACTAGGACATTAGTTAAGATTATCAGAAGACAAATTTCCAGATAAATGATGTGTTTTCCTCTAAAAGCAGTACTGAGCAAGAAAGTGACAGTGACAGTCAGTGGCTATAGCATGCTTTACCATAATGTTGGTAAGTGGTAAGAGACAGTGGAGCTAGGCACAAGTGATACTAACCTCTAGCATATCCAAGAAGAGTATGCTACATTGGAATAGACCCAACGTATCTATCCGTCCTATAGGGTCGCTATGAGTCGGAATCGACTCAACTGCACTGGGTTTTTTTTGTTGTTGTTTTGTTTTTAATTCATCTATATAGAAGGAAAGAGTTTTGTAAGTGAAATAAGCAGGAAGATTCTTTGGCTCTGAGCAGTAATATTCTCATAAAACAAGCAAGCATTGCTATGTTTCTTCTTACAGAGCCCTGGGAGCCCTGGTGGTACAGTGGTTAAGATTTCAGCTGCTAACTGAAACGTCAGCAATTCAAATCCACCAACTGTCCTTTGGAAACCCTATGGGCAGTTTTACTCTGTTATATAGGGTCTCTATGAGTTGGAATTGACTCGATGGCAAGGGGGTTGGTTTTTTTCGTTTATCATAGCCACAGTTCTAGGACAAAAAAAATATTTTAGCCTACTGTTATTTCTTAGGTGAAAAGCAGAGCTCTCTTTTCTCCACTTAAAGCACTCTGAATTATTTTTAATTTTCTTGATTAAAATGAGGGTTTGAATTTAAGAGTCACACAATTTCATTAAGTGCCAGTGGACGAATGCCAATTCCCGCACAGTCTTATCTTTTTCCTTTTCTTTTTCTGTCAGGAAGCCTCTTCTTTTGCTATGCTGAACAATAAGAATAAAAGACTGAATTGCTTAAGTTGAATTTCAGGCTCTCGGTGCTATGCATTCCACTTTGTTAGCAAGACTTTCCCCCTATTAGTAAAACTCATGGTAGAAAATTGGTAAATAATTTATTTTGTTTTCTTATTGCTTTAAAAAAAAAAAAGAGACCTGGCCCGAAAAAAACAAACCCATTGCCGTTGAGTTGATTTTGACTCATAGAGACCTGGCAGGGAGATTTTCAACAGAGAGCTTTATTTCTCAAATTTTAGCAGAATTAAATAAGATTGTTTGAAAAATAATACATGAGTCAATGAGTTAAAAAGAAATATTTTAGTTACTGGTTATCACTGGCTCTACTAGCACCCCCCTCCCAAAAGTAGTTTTTAGAGTGATTCTAAGTAACTTCTTTTCTGATAAATTCTGCAAAAAAATTGCAATGCTATGCCAGTTTTTCCAGTAGTATTTAAACAATTTATTAGCTATAGGGTCGCTATGAGTCAGTATCGACTCAACGGCAGTGGGTTTGGCTTGGTGGGTTATTAGCAATACTAATCTAGATTCAAATGAACTAGAAGGTAGAGAATATCTCTCAGTTTCCATTTAGGATGCATATATTTTAGAAGGGAACACTGTTCTGGGTAAATAATTTAACTCTATAGTATTGAGGAAGTCCCTGTTCTATTTTGTTTTTGTTTTCTTTTTTAACCTATTTGGGTTGCAGAAGTAGCTGTTTAAAAAAAAAAAAATCACAATTAACATATCTTATTTATTTATTTATTTATTTAAAATACCTATCTAAATAATTCCATCAGGATTGTAACTTTTAAGAAAATATTCTATTTGCCTTTTTTCAAGAAGACAATGCAAATCTAGAACACAAAAAGAGACTGAGGACAACATGCATACCCAGACCCACCCAGTGCCGTCGAGTCGATTCCGACTCATGCATAGACAAGCCAAAAAGAGAGATGAAAATTAAAATCATTTTGCATACAAACCTGCAAATACTCCATGGTTCAAGCCACAGCTTGATATAAAATAAGAAAACATTCCTGTTAGTTGCAATTCTGTTTTCCATTTCCCCTAATTTTTTAGAGGTTTTTTATTATGAAAAATGTCTAATCTGTACAGAGATGGAGTGAATAGCATAATGAACCCCATGTACCCATCATTTGGCTTCAATAATCATCAATCTCTGTCCAACCTGGTTTCACCTATACTCCTACCACACTACCTGCTACCACTGGGTTATTCTGAAGCAAATCTCAGACATCATATCATTTTACTAGCTTGCATTTTTAAAAGACAAGAGCTCTTTTTAAGAAGTATAACCTCAATACAGTTATGACCCTTTAAAAAATTCACCATCATTCCTTAATATCATCAGATGTCCAGTTGATGTTTAAATTGCTCTTCTTGTCTCCTAAGTGTTTTTTTTCAGTAGTCGTTTTGTTCAAATCAGGATCTAAACAAAATCCACACATTTCATTCATTTGGAAAGTCTCTTAAGTCACTTTAAATCCATAGCTCCTCCTACCCTTTTTATTTTTCCTTGCAATATGTCCTTTGGTGAAACTGGGTCATTTGCACTGTAGTTTCCTACATTCTGGATTTTGCTGATTATATCCCATGTTATCAGTTAACTTGTTTTTTTGTTTGTTTCCCATATTTGCTATAAACTGGTATCTAGACCTAGAGGTTTGATCAGATCAGGTTTGCTATTTTGGCCAGAATACTTCATAGATGGTGTTATGGATTGAATTGTGTCCCCCCAAAATGTGTGTAAACTTGGCCAGGTCATGATTCCCAGCATAGTGTGGTTGTCCACCATTTTGTGATCTGATATGATTATCCTTCCTGTTGTAAATCCTAACCTCTGTGATGTTAATGAGGCAGAATTAGGGGCAGTTATTTTAATGAAGCAGGGCTCAATCTACAGGATTAAGTTGTATGTTGAGTCAATCTCTTTTGAGATATACAAGAGAGACTTGAGCAGAGAGGATGGAGACCTCATACCATCAAGAAACAAGAGCTGGGAGGGAGAATGTCCTTTGAACCCGGAGTCCCTGCACTGACAAACTCCCAGGCCAGGAGAAGATTGATGACAAGGACCTTCCCCTAAAGCTAAGAGAGAGAGAGAAAGGATTCCCTTGGAGCTGGTGCCCCGAATTTGGAGTTCTAGCCTCCTAACCTGTGAAAGAATAAATTTCCCTTTGTTAAAGCCATCCACTTGTGGTATTTCTGTTATAGCAGCACTAGATGGCTAAGACAGATGGTGTTGTGCACTTCCATCAGGAGATGTCTGGTTTTCTGTTGTACTATGCTAAAAATCGATTATTGAATTCTGGTGTTGTCGGACTGATCCATCCCTATCATCTTTTGACCTAGTATTTTTAGCAGCCATTGATGATCATTACCCTAAGTCCATTATTTCAAGAAGTAATTATAACTTTTAATTTTTAAGAGCCGGTAGAGGATGTGATGAGTGACAAAGCTTTCTTCCCGCAAAGCTTGATGATTCCGCTCTCATGGCTGCCGATTGTTATGCCACATCACAAGAATCTTCACAAAGTTAGCAGACACCTAGCATCGGCCTAGACACTGTGCAAAAGCAAGCCTTACTATTGACGGATGCAAGGAAAACTCAGAGGCAAGCCCTGAAGGGAAAAGGCAACAGTCAAGCTTTCAGCACACAATGCGCTCTTCCCACTTTAACATTTACAAACAACGTTTGCAGAGGAAAGAACAGAGAAACACCACAGAAATATGCCCATCCTCACTTCTTTTAGCCGCTTTTCCATTAAGGAGTAAAAATCAGGGGAATGAATAATCCCCCTTACTGACTCTTATCCTGATCATTTGTAATAATTTTCCATTGCCAACCTGGGAGAAATAGGAGGAAAGAGGAGGAGCTCAGGTGGGAGGAGCCAGGAAGGGTGTTCCAAACAGCAGCTACTGGTACATTTTGTTCAATTAGATTTTAGCAGTCAAAATCTTTTTTTTTTTTTAACTGAACAACATATAACCTATAAAAGAAAAAAATTAAATCGCATCATGAAATGTTAGGGATAGATGTGAATTACAGTGAAAATTGTGAGACCAGGCTTAAGGAGACTGCTTTGTTTATCCAGGTCTCACAAGTTTTTCTGTCTTTGACAGGGTGCAGTCTTACTACTTTTCAATTGCTCATTTTAGTGGAAAATACTTGAGCTTTCCTTCTCGGAAAGGTTTCTGCCTTACATGAGTTCTGGCTTTTGCAGGTTTCACGGTATTAGAATCTGATGCTGCTCTTGTCTTGACACTATAGCTATATTGTAGTCAACCTGCAGGAGCCAATGTAATGGAGGCCTGGACTATATGGCAGAAAGAGGTTTCTTTGGTTCATCTCCAACTAATTAAGGAGAGTGGTGGGTCCCCCCAGGCTGTCATTCTTCTCAGGTGTATTAAATACAGACCTACACGATGGCAATGAATCCCACATACAGGCAAGACTTGTCCCTCCCCAGAATGTTTTTGATAATATGATGAATGAATGAGAACTTCCCCCTGGGAAGGTCATTAAGTCTTTGTGTTTGTGTGGAATTTGTTTCAAGGACTCTCTAATGCAGCACAGAAAAATTACTAAAGCATTCCAACAAGGTTAACAGTAAGATTTGGTCCTTCTGCTATGACTTTGATCTTGAAAGTTCTTGGCAAACATTAATTAATACATTCAGCAGTCCTTGGGGTTCAGTAACACTCTATATTTTGTTCTTTCAGAGTTTGGAGATAGTGGCTTGGCTTCTACCTCATGTTTTTGTAGACTTTTCCTGGTCTGTTTTCCTACTCTGTTTACACACTGGGAGGGAGATGGGAATCAGGCCTTAAAAGTCAAATTCTTCTGTGAATTAGCAACCCCTTTTTTTTTTTTTTGAGGTAGGAAAAATCCTACTTTTTCAGCGTAATTAGTTCCTAAGGGGCTGATCTAACAGCTCTGACTCTGGGATGATAAACAATAGGAGTAAACTTTTATGTAAGTAGAGATCCTACATTGGGGACATCTTTTTCTGTAAAAAAAAAAATAAAATAAGGGGCGAGATGTGAAAATGTCACTATAATAGTTACAACTCTGTTGACCTAGAAAATTTTTCCAGCGACACATGGACTATATTGGTAGAAGAGTTTCCTTCAGGTGATTTTCTAACTCTAGTATGTCCTAAAAGTTTGAAAGAGTATGTAAGTACAGTTCACTACTAGAAAAAAAAAAAAACTCTTTTACTGGATATACAAGCATATATAGAGAGTTGAGAAGATGATACAAAATATTTCCTTTATTTTCTGCTTGAGTTGACACTAAATCTTATTTAATTCACTTTGATTGACAGGTCAATGTCCCCTCTAGTTTCCTTCTTTCTTCCTCACTCGTTTACCGACTACAGATTGAGTGCCTATACAGAGCTACACACTTCTTAAAAAAATAAGTTTAGAACAATAAATTAAAGAAAGGGCCTGCCCTATGGAGTTTATAATCTAGGCAACAAATGAATATATTTGTGTGTGTATTTATATTATATACATGTATAATATATGCATATATTCATTTATGTATTTTTTGTTTGTTTACATGTATTTATATAATGTATGACTGTATGTCAGGTATTGATAAGTGTTGTGAAGAGATCAGGGCTGACCTTCCAGATAAGGGGACCTATGAGCAGAGACATGAAGAAAGTAAAGGAGCGAGCCATCTGGATATTTGGGGAAGAGCATTCCAGACAGAGGGAAAGCAAATGCCAAGTCCCTGAAGCAGGAAAGTGCTGGAATGGAACAGCAAGGGGTTTGGCGTGGCTGGAACAGAGTGAGCCAGGAGTAGAGTGGTGTGAAATGATGTCAGAGAGATGAAAGAGTGAGAGAATGTGTGTGTGTGAGTGAGTGTGAGTGAGTATGAGTGTGTGAGTGTGTGTGAGTGTGAGTGAGTGTGTGTGAGTGAGAGTGTGCGTGAGTGTGAGTGAGAGTGTGAGAGTGTGTGAGTGAGTGTGAGTGAGTGAGTGTGAATGTGGGTGTATGTGAGTGTGGGAGTGTGAGAGTGAGAGAGTGTGGCGGGGGTACTGGATCAAGGCTTTGTCCTTTTAGGCATTTGCCTACTCTTCCCTCTCCTGCCACGCTTCTTCCACTTGGCCCTGGCTCTATTGATAGTCGTTTCCTCCAGTTGTCTTCTTGACGGGGCCAGGCCATGGAGGGTGGGGATGAGAGTAGAGAAGAATTCCTTTAGGTGCTTCTGTGTGCTTTTGTGGAGAGTGGATGGGGCTCGAATGAGAAAGGAACCCTTCAGGTAAATTAATAGCCTACGAGACAAACATTGTTAACATTGACATTTTTGGTGCGTTTCTTTGCTCACAATCTTTGTCTCTTCAACTTACCAAACACCTTCTTCTGCCATCCTACCTTGATATGAGTCGGGGGGAGCAGGGAGAGGGCATGAAAGTGTAGTGAGGTACTCTACCCAGCTATGACTATATCTAAAGCTATTTAATGTTTCACTTATATTTAAATAAACTGCATTTTATAAAGCCTCATAGTCACACATGAGAAATAAAGCAATTAAAATAAAAAGCAATTGCATTATTTTCCCCTTTCCTACACCCCATCACTAGGGACCAGTGTAGAACATTTGTTCTTATTAATTTTTACTCTTGCCAAAAACAAAAACAAACTATGTTTAAGGAGTAAATGAAACTAAACACCATTCCAAGATACAGAATATTTCAGGCCTCCTCAACATCAAGCTGAAGAATTAGCATAGGTAGATAATACAGAGCTTAGATTTTTTAATTTGCCAAGATTTTGTCCAGGGTTAAGGAGAAGCACACCAAGATACAGAATTTGAGGTCCTTTAATTCTATAGAAATAATTACAAGACGAAGTTAAAGTTTCATTTTAGTTTTTTTTTTTTTTTTTCATAGCATGAGAAGCTTTAACTTAAGAAAGTACCTCAGTTTGCATTTCTGAGGAATGCGACCCATGTGAGATTTGAACATTATACAGAACTTGGTCTACTCTGTGTCTCTTCATTATCTCCTCCTACTCTCACACTCTGCCTGCTCTAGGGAGGAATTTAATCTTATGTTACATGATGTAGAGATCAATTTAGAAATTCAGTGTTGAATCTTGTGTCCTTTGTCAATAGTGAATTTTAAAATGAACTGATTTGTTCTCAACACTTGTCGTTAGAATAATCACTCCGTCAGAATGTATGCACAGCAGAGACAGGATATATAAGCACTGAAGGCTTAACTATTCTATTTTTTCCATGAAGGAGTGAATGTTTACACCCCTGGAGGACCATAGTCTGAAAATGCACTCCAGTTTTCCTTTATGACTTTACAGACTTTATGCCAGACTAGGCATGCTGGTTTCCACTAAATAGTACCATAAATCAGGAGAATAGCCAGTCTATCCTGATTGTTTAAGAAAATTAATGTTGTTTCTATTTTTTATAGTTCTCTATTTCCCATGTCCTCTAATGTGGTTTCCCTGCATAGCAAGATGAGACATCACTGAATGTTATTTATGAGTAATTTATTTGGTACTGGTTTTTCATTACATTCACACAGGGTGTCTTGAGATTTGGGGTTATTTTTTATTATGTATTTTATGATCATGTGGCACACTTGTAAACGGAGATCTTTGGGTGGGGTTGGGGGTAGACAAGAAGACCTGACTTGCCTAATAATGACCACAATGATGGAATGTCTTCGTTCATGGATGTGAGACAGCAGACCCCTCCTTGGCAGAGTGATTTGAAGGCTTTCTCTTTCCCTAGTAAAGATGACTAGCAGTCTCCACCCACCCACCCATCCATCCATCCATCTTCTTCCACATCCTTCCCCTCACAAGCAGCACAAACCGTAGGCTATAGTTCTGGCACCTGGAAAAGGAGCCAAATTCCCAGATCCACATGGATATAAAACTGCAGCCTGGCCGTGGAGATGGCCACGAGTAACAATTTGGTAGAAATGGAGAGGAAGAAGTGAGGGTGGAACTAATGCATCTTCTCACTTAGAGAGGTGGCTACATTCATCTCAGGGATCTCCTTTCTTGCCTGTTCTCAACCTTGCTCTTGATTAGCTTCTATGCTCATCCACATCACAGCCCCCACTAACTTACTCACCAAAAGAGGACACAGATAGCTGAAAGACAAACAGACATTGTCAAACAAATCACTCTTTCTCTCTCAAAACACTCATAACCCAACAAGAAACTAAAAATAGAATATGGGCCACTATTTACTTATCTATTGTTGTTGTTGTTGTTAGGTGCCATCTAGTTGGTTCTGACTCATAATGACCCTACGTACGACAGAACAAAACACTGCCCAGTCTTGCACCATCCTCATAATTGTTGTTATGTTTGAGCCCATTGTTACAGCCACTGTGCTAATCCATCCCCTTGAAGGTCTTCCTCTTTTTCGCTGACCCTCTATTTTACCAAGCATGATGTCCTTCTCCAGGGACTGGTTCCTCCTGATAATATGTCCAAAGTATGTGAGACGATGTCTCACCATCCTCCCTTCTCAGGAGCATTCTGGCTGTATTTCTTCCAAGGCAGATTTGTTCATTCTTTTGGCAGTCCGTGCTATATTCAATATTTTTTGCCAACACCATAATTCAATTCTTCGGTCTTCCTTATTCATTGTCCAGCTTTCTCATGCATATGAGGTGACTGAAAACACCATGGCTTGGGTCAGGTGCACCTTAGTCTTCAGCAACTGCCTCTTGATCTATGTAGAAGTTCCTCATGAGCACAATTGAGTGTTCTGGAATTTCCATTTTCTCAATGTTATCCATAATTTGTTACATGCTCCACACAGTCAAATGCCTTTGCATTGTCAATACAACACAGGTAAACATCTTTCTGGTATTCTCTGCTTTGAGCTAGAATGCATCTGACATCAGCAATGATATCCCTGGATATACCTATTCCAAAGAAATGTGATCCAACTCAATACAGAAATTATACGAACAAAACCATTAATATCACACACAAGTAAAATTTTGCTGAAGATTATTCAAAAGCAGCTGCAACAGTACATTGACAGGGAACTGCCAGAAAATCAAGCCAGATTCAGGTATCTATTGCTGTGTAACAAACTACCACAAACATAACAGGTTAAAGTAACACACATTTATTATCTCACAGTGTTTGTGGTTTATGAGTCCAGGTATAGCTTAGCTGGGTCCTCTGGAAGACTGCAAGCAAGGTGTCAGCTAGGGCTGGGTTCTCACCTGGAAGCTCAGTTGGGGATGGATCCACTTCTAAACGCATTTACTTCCTGGCAGAATTCACCTCCTTGGAAGGGTAGGACTGAGGTCCCAGGTTCTTGCTGGCACTCAGATGGGAGTCACTGTAATCTCCTAGAGGCTGTCTATAGTTCCTCAAGACAATGCCCTCTCCATAGATCCTCTCACAACATGGCAGCAAGCAAGGAAGAAAGTCCCTAGCATTAGTATACCAGCAAGACAGAGTGTTATATAACATAAGGTAATCATGAAAGTGAAACCCCATCACCTTTGCCATATCCTTAGTACAGCTCCCACCTACTCAAGGAGAGGTGATTACACAAAAACATGAAGACCAGGAAGCAGGGATTATGATGACAACGTTAGAGTCTGTCCGTTATACTACAGTAAAATGATTATTGCTTATTTATGTCCTCACCTCATTTCAAAAAGAATTTGAGTAGATTATGGAAATCCATACTGTTCAATAAGGCAGAACATTGTACTGCCATAGACACATGTAGTAAACTGAAAAGTAAACTGAAAAGCATTTTGAATCTGGCTGAGCCATACTTAAGGTAAAGTGATTTTTGTAGCACATAGGTATCTTTGGAATAAACCAAAAAACCCATTGCTGTCGAGTCAATTCTGACTCATAGCGACCCTATAGGACACAGTAGAACTGCCCCATAGAGTTTCCAAGAAGTGCCTAGCAGATTCAAACTGCTGACCCCTTGGTTAACAACTGTAGCACTTAGCCACTACGCCACCAGGGTTTCCATCTTTGGAATACTTCTTGCCAATCACAAAAAAAAGACATCATGAAGCCTGGTGGAATAAGCACCATGTTTTAATATATCAAATGGAAAATGAAGTGGAACTTGGGAAATGAAGATTGCCTTGAGTGGTGAATGGCTCTATGCTACTGCCAAACATTTTTGTTTTTCCTCTAGCCTACACTTTGATTTTCATTTCCCACTCTCCCTAAACACCGTGCTCTCTCTATTGCCTTCTTGACATCATTACACGAAAATTCCCTTCAAGCTAGCTATTTGCTGCCCTTGCCAACATGTTCTTCAGTGAGACTACTGCAATGACTGATAAAAGAGGCCCTGACCCTATATTACCATCATCTGTCCCTCCATAACCACAAATGCTCTCAGGTTGGCCACTGTCACTCTGTGTCCAGCCAGGCTTCAGTAAGACTGCTATCTGGTGCTTGACCAGGCCAGTTGATCCAGCCTCTTCTCACAGCTTTTAGCTGGCTTCTATACCTGCCACTTCTTTACCTATGGTGATAATTTTCTGCCACTTGGGTCACAGTTTTCAAGTTGAACATCACCAACTTTGGTACTTAGGCCATGCTCCAAAGACAAGATTTTTTCTTTATGTCATTTTAGTGGGATTTGAAAATGAGATTATAGATTCATTTGACACAGTGTTGGAAAATATCTAATTAGATTTGTACCTTACCTTAAAATGAAACATGTTTAATGACTCATTGCTATTGTTAATGCCTTAGCCCAGATATTTTTATATCCTAGATACTTTTATGTTATTGCTTTGCTGTATGTAATGCAAATTGTGACTTATATTCTGTCACTGTAATTTCATTTGTTAGTCTCACTTTAAATTCATGACCACCTCAAGCAAGCCCTTGGTACTGCCATCTCTCCTGCTCATTTGCCCAGTCAATTCACTCTTCCATATACAACTATTTCACGTCTCATTTCGAAACTCTAACACTTCCTTCCCCATTACTCTTAACTGATGGCTTTGTTTCTATTTCACTGACAATATAGAGAAAAATATAACAGGTCATCTACACACTCCCCACACCACATCTCCCAACTTTACCTTTCCTTCTGTTGCTGTGGATGAAATTTTCATGCTCTTTCACTTGTTCACTGGACCGCATGCCCTTATCTACTCAAAGATATCGTTCCAGCAATTGCCCTTCTTCTGCATCATCAGTTTTTCCACTCTACTGAATTACTCTCATCAGCATGCAGCGAAACTATAATATCTCCTTTGTTAAAAATCTTCCCTTGATCCCACTTCTCCCTACAGTTACTACCTTATTTCTGTACTCTCCTCTGTGGCAAAACTCCTCAAAATACATGTCACTACTTACTGCTTCCACCCCTTTCCTTCCATTCACTCTTGAACCCTGTTTAGCCAGGCTTCCAAACCTATCACTTCAGCCCCATCAGAGTTCTTGGTAAGGTGTCTAGTAAAGTGTCCTTTTCTAATCTACTGGCCAATTTTAAGTCCTCATCTTGTTGTTGTTAGGGGCCATCAAGTTAGTTCTGACTCATAGCAACTGTATGTGCAACACAACAAAATGCTGCCCGGTCCTGCACCATTCTCACAGTTGTTGCTATGTTTGAGCTCATTGTTGCAGTCACTGTGTCAATCCACCTCACTGAGGAACTTCTTCTTTTTCACTGATTATCTACTTTTCCAAGCATGACCAGGCACGGGTCCCTCCTGTTAATGTCCAAAGTATGTGAAGCAAAGTCTCTCCATCTTTGCTACTAAGGAGCATTCTGGCTGTACTTCTTCCAAGACAGATTCTTTTGTTCTTCTGGCAGTCCATCGTATACTCAATATTCTTCAAGCACCGTAATTCAAAGGCATCAGTTCTTCTACAGTCTTTCTTATTTATTGTCCAGCTTTCATGTGCATATTAGCCGACTGAAAATACCATGGCTTGGGTTAATCCTCAAAGTGACATCTTTGCTTTTTAACACTTTAAAGAGATCTTTTGCAGCAGATTTGTCCAATGCAATGTGTCATTTGCTTCCAGGGCTGCTTCCATGGGTGTTGATTGTGGCTCCAAGTAAAATAAAATCCTTGACAAAAAGCAATCTTTTCTCTGTTCATCAGATATTGCTTATCAGTCCAGTTGTGAGGATTTTTGTTTTCTTTATGTTGAGGAGTAATCCATACTGAAGGCTGTGGTCTTTGATCTTCATCAATAAGTGCTTTAAGTCTTCTTTATTTTCAGCAAGCAAGGTTGTGTCATCTGCATAATGCAGGTTGTTAATGAGTCTTCCTCCAAACCTGATGCTGAATTCTACTTCATATTGTTCAGCTTCTCGGATTATTTGCTCAGCATACAGATTAAATAAGTATGGTGAAAAGATACAACCCTGATGCACACCTTTACTGATTTTAAGCCATGCAGTATCCCCTTGTTCTGTTCAAATGACTGTGTTTGCCATTTTATCAGACCTAAGCAGTATTTGGAAACCCTGGTGGTGTAGTGGTTAAGTGCTACAGCTGCTAACCAAAGGGTTGGCAGTTTGAATCCGCCAGATGCTCCTTGGAAACTCTATGGGACAGTTCTAATCTGTCCTATAGGGTCGCTATGAGTCGAAATCGACTTGACGGCACTGGGTTTGGTTCTGGTTTTGTGTGTGTGTGTGAGCAGTATTTGGCAGAATTGACTACTCTTGCTTATTTCTTTCACTTTGCTACACTTCTTTTAGTTCTCCTCTCACTTGCTGTTTACCACCAGTCTGTTCCTCATTTCTCTTTCCTCCAAAAGTTGGAGTACTCCAGGGCTCATCCTTGGAATTCTTTCTTCCTTATTTATACGCACTCTCTTGATGATCTATTTCAGTCTCCTGTCTTTAACTACCATGTATGTATTTTTAAATGCAATAAAAAATCTGTATCTCTGGCTTGGCTGTTTTCCTGAACTACACACTCCTATGTCCATATGACTTCCTGACATCTCTAAATGGACGGCCAAAGAGCATCCCAAATCAAACATATTCAGAACAAAAATTCTGATTCCCATCACCATCAAACATGAATTTCCTGAAAACTCATTAAATAACAGATTACTGTCATAGTCTTAACTCCTTTTCCTCTTACATCTCGTATCCTATCCAACCGCAAATACTTTGGCTCTACCTTTAAAATATGCCCAGAATATATCCAGAATCTGAGCACTTCTCTCAATCTCTCGTTCTACTATTTAGGTCCAAGACATTGTACAAGCCCCCTAACCACTCTTTCTCATTCTTGCCTCCTTACAATCCATATATCACAGAGTCAGAACCAACCCTTTACAGTGTAAGTCAGATGATACGACTCTTCTGCTCAAGTCTCTCCCACGGTGTCACCACTTCAGAATAAGAGCTAAGTCCTTCCAGAGGCCTACCAGTCCTTCATTTCCTACCACTCTCTCCTTTGCTCTTTCTTTTCCAGCCTCTTCTGAACACTCTTCCCCTAGGTATCTGCATGATTTGCTCGTTCACTTCCAACATCTCTCAAATGTCACTTTATCAAGGATATCTTCCTTGGCCATTCTATATAAAACAGCACCTTAACCCCTTACCATCATTCCTAATCTGATATATTTTTCTTCATAGCATCAATTGCCACCTGACATATATTTGTTTATTTCTGCTTCAGTCCACTAGCATGTAATCTCCATGGGGGCAGGAACTTTGTTTTGTTCAGCACTGTAACTCCAGTACACAGTAGCCACTCGAATATTTGAAGAATGAAAGAATTTAGTAACTCTTTATGTTTGAGAGAATATTTCCTTCAGCAACAATGAAAAAAATAAGTATCAACTGTGCCAGACTCTTTGTTGGCATGACGATACAAATCTGCATATGGCATGGTCTCTGATGTCAAGTTGTCCTGGGTCTAGTTGGAAAGATAGGACCTAGAAGTAAAGTAATAAATAAATCACAGTGCAAGGGTGCAAAGGGAAATGGCAAATGAGTGACATCGGCAGAAAATATTTTGGTTCAGGCTGGAAATGAATTTCTCATTCAGTAAAATTACACTGACCCCTGAGCCAGGCACTGAGCTGGGTTGTTATGGAAGGCTTTCTTGCCTTAGGAATGATATAAGCTTGCCCCTAAAGAAAAGGTAGAATTTAAAAGAATCAGACCGGAAAGACAGCATTCCAAACAGGAAAGTGAAGTAAGCAAATAGAATTTAAAAGAATCAGACCGGAAAGACAGCATTCCAAACAGGAAAGTGAAGTAAGCAAAGGCATAAAATTGGAAATATGTGTGGCATGTTTGGGTAAAATTAGGATGCCAATTTGTTTACTCAGAGGTTTTGCATATGGAAGTTAGAGATTATAGAATTAGAAGGGTAGGGGCCATAGAAGAGTGAGATGTTGGGATTTCAGTTCTCTATAGGGTCACTATATATTTTTGTTTTGGTGGGCATAGGGTCACTATGAGTTGGAATTGACTTGAGGCCATGGATTTGTTTTGTTTTGTTTTTTAATAGGTTATTATTTAAGATATAAAAGATTCTCCTTCATGTTGCCCCTACAGCCTGTACACAGCTTAATCCCTGTGCTTACCATCTGCCACCTTATATGTGATAATCATTCAGGGTCAAAAAATGCATAACATTAAATGATGTCTGACCTCTCCACCAGGACATAAACTTCCCTATCATGGGAACATGTATTGTCTGTTTGTTGTTGGGTTTTTTGTTTTTTTTCCTATTATTGTTTTGGTTTCTTTTGTTTTACATCGGTGCCTGGCTAAATGAAAACATTTAGTAGGTGCTCAGTGTATGTTGAACAGATGGATGAATAAATGAATGGATCTAAATAAGCGTTTATTCATTTGAACTGAAAGCAATTAAAAAGCCTTTTATACCAAATGTTTTGAGTTAAAACACAGTAAAAAAAAAAAAACACACACAAAGCAGTTAAAAAATAGAGATACTTTTCAAATCAACAATAACAAGACTAAATGCTCTGTCTTAGCAGACAAGTGTAGAACAAATGTTTGATCCAGGATCTCTGGGTAATTTTAAGTACTCTTTCCCCCTTATGTTTGTGTGAACTTTGCCCCAAAAGTATTTGAACGCTTTTAATTTGAAAAAGTGATTATATTTGTAATGGTCCAGCTGTTTCACTGCCTAATACAGTTCCTTGCCTGTAGTAGGTTCTCAGTAACTGTCAAGCGAATGAAATGAGTGAGAGAAAAAATTAGTGATTCCATAACTTTTGCATACTTGTGTCTCAGCCTTCCAGACATTTTGCAGAGACACTAATGTTGGGGCAGCGGGATCAGTGAAACAGCCCATCCCTACTGAAGATTTTCTCAAGATATTTTGCTATGATGTCTCCAGAGAGTGACCCTCGAAGGCCAATTAACACTAACTAATACTACCATTTTTTTTTTTTAATACTACCATGAGACATTGGTGGTTCAGTGGTAGAATTCTCACCTTCCATGCTGGAAACCCTGGTTTGATTCCTGGCCAATACATCTCATGTGCAGCCATCACGCCCGTCAGTGGAGGCTTGCATGTTGCTATGATGCCGAACAGGTTTCAAGGAAGCTCCCAGACTAAGAAAGATTATCCACTTCCAAAAACCAGCCAATAAAAGCACTATGGATCATTAACAACAAAATAAATAAAATAAAAACCCTATGGATCATAATGGTCCGATTTGCAACCCATCCTGTGAGGATGGCACAGGACCGGGCAGTGTTTTGTTCCATTGTGCATGGGGTCACCATACATCAGGTGCCATACAAGGGCAGCCAAAACAATCACCCACAGAAGGTGGTGATCGTGGATTTGCTTTAGTTCCCTCAGAAGTGAGGGGCAGATGAAATTTAGGCAGAAGAGAACCTGGGAGGAGGAATTCTCCAAAGAATGAGAAAGGGCATTTCCAGCATGAGGATGAGGAATTAGGTGAGAAGAGCCGAGAGACCTCACAGACTTAGCCCTGTCAGCGGGGGCTGCATCATCCCTTGCACTAAGTGGAGCACAATTGCAGAGCACAGGAAATGCTTAGCTAACCTTTCTGCAAGTGCTTCTTAGTCATCTCAAGGCTTCAGGACACATTCATCATTATCTTCCCTCCTACAGATGGCCCATCACTGCTCTCTGTAGAGTGATTTATTTACAGGGTGAAAATCTGAAGAAATTGCCTTTACACACATAAAAAAATCTGTTCCCTAGCTCAAAACATTTAATAACTCTCAGTCCCAGGAGACACAATTTTTCTCCTAGTCTCTATATTTTTTTCCAGTGCTTTGTATGATCATATGCTAAATAAATTATCTGAGAGTCTTTGCTGCAGTCTTTGGCTTTGGGACTTTTCCCTCAGCATTTCCATGGGCTTCCTCCTAAATCACTTTTGTTCTCTTACTAGACACTACATTTGAATGCTTAGTGGAATTTAACTGTTTCTTCTTTTTCCTCAGGTTTTTGGTTTGTTTGTTTAGAGAGGTGCACCAAAAAAGCCATTGTAGTCAAGACTAGCTACCCTATAGGACAGAGCAGAACAGTCCCATAGGGTTTTCAAGGAGTGGCTGGTGGGTTCAAACTGCCAACCTTTTGGTTAGCAGCTGTAGCTCTTAACCACTGCACCACCAGTGCTTCTGAGAGGTGCATAAGACAACAGAAACAACAACCCGTTGCTGTCAAGTGGATTCCAACTCATAGCGACCCTATGGGACAGAGTATAACCACCCTATAGAGTTTCCAAGGAGCAGCTGGTGAATTCAAACTGCCAACCTTTTGCTTACCAGCCTTAGCACTTAACCACTATGCTACCAGGGTTTCCACTGACAGGTGCATAGTCCTAAGAAAATTCTTGCCCTAGAAATTTACCCCCCATTGACTTCAAACATTTCTTGACGCTCTCACTTTATGGAGGCTTTGTCATTGCACACGTACATACAACTGTTCAGGTCCTGAGATCTCACTGGGATGGAAGAATCAGAGGAGAGGAACAAGGGCACAATCCAGGTTCTGGGGGCAGGGATAATGGAGTCCAGAAGAAGAATATGAAAGAAGAAATGGAGTTCTGGGACTGGAAGTATCAGGAGGAAGGAGTGGCATGAACAAATTCTGAGAGTGACTAAGTGGAGGAGAATTTACATGAATTATAAAGAATTGCAGTCTGACTTGCAATTAGAAGGAATTCTTTAAAAATGGAAATTTTAGAGAATCTATAAATTCATAGATTTTTAACTTGGCATAGCGGGTTGAATTGTGTCCTCCAAAATATATGTCCAGAGGGGTGGGGCCAAGATGGCTGACTAGGCAGAAGCTCCTGCTGAACCCTCTTGCAACAAAGACCCCAAAAAACAAGTGCGTCAATTATATATGTGACAATCTATGAACCCTGACCATCAAACACAGAACTATAGACCTGAGTGATAGGGGAGCGAGAGACTGCAGAAGCAGCGACTAGTTGCCGAGCCCGTGCAGTGCCCCTGCTCCGATTTCTTGGGGCTGAGCGTGCACAGAAGCAGCGACTAGTTGCAGAGCCCGCACAGCGCCCCAACTCTGATTCCCTGGTGCTGTTCTTTGGCATGAATGCGGCGGGGCTGATGGTGGTTTCCTGAGACACAGCAAGCAGGGGAAGCAGCCCTAACCCCCTGGGGAAATCTTGGTGGGGGATCCAGCCAGCCCACACAGGTTACACATGCCTCTGGAATCTGAGATAAAACTGTGCTATCGACACAAGATAAGTGATTTTGACTATTTTACCTTCCACTGCTACTCTCATCTAGCTATCTGATCCCTCCCCTCCCTGCCCCAGCTGACTTTATTAACATTCGAATTCCCTGGGCCTGAGATAGAAGTGCCCTGTTTTTTTCTGGCCCATTCTCCTAGACTGAGAAAAGCAGCAAATTAACAATCAGGGGAAAAATACTTGCCTGACTCCCCTAAACTGGAAGATCAGAGCAGAAGGACCTTTAGTCCAAGCATAAAAGATCTACAGACTTTGGTTTTTGCCCCTACATGGAACCAGGTGGCTATTATAATGCAAAGGCAAATCTCTTAGAGGTCTGACTATAGTTGTTTCAGCTGAGCAGTAGAGAGGCAGGTTTTGGAAGTCTGATACCACTCTACCTATTAAACAGAGGCCTCACTTACCCACAGCAGGAATCTAAGGGCTGAAGCTCTATCCACGCCACCCAGCTACCTGCAAAAGTGATCTGAGGATAGTGGTGCCTACCAGTCTTTACAGGTATAAGCAATGGGTGCCTAAGGTACAGCTGCAGAACCCACCCACCAGAGTGCCCTAGAGAACAGAGACACTCGTTCCTCACTGGCACTTGGGGGAAGGCTGTCAATGCCCTGCCCTCCTCAGAGTGTAACCCCCTGCTGCTAGTAAAAACCAGTGCATACAACCATCACCACTACTTCTTTAAGATAGTAGGTGAGAGCCTACATCACACACTAGGTGACCAACCATCAGGACACCTAAGCTGAGCCAAGACGGCAGAAAAGACGGATGCTTCCGTCGAGCCCTCTTTACAACAAAGACCTGAAAAAACAAGTGAAACAAGTATATTTGTGACAAGCTGGGAGCCCTGAGCATCAAAGGAAAGCTTAGACAACGAACTGAGAGGCAGGGGGAGGAAGAGGCAGTTCAGAAGTGGAGACGAGTTACTGGACCTGAATCGCAGGGAGCCCTCAGGCACTATTCCTGGAGCGGTGGCAGCGGCGGGCTGGTACTAGCGGTCAGCCACAGCTTCCTCAAGGAGAAGCACTCACACCTCTGGAACCTGAGAAGAAGGGTGCTCTTGGCAAAAGCTAAGTATTTGCATATATTTTACCACGCCCCCCACCCCCAAGCTGGCTTCAGCTGCTGAATCCCTGGACCTGAGATAGACCCTGGTGAGCACCTAGAGCCATCCTCCTGGCCTTGGGGAAGGAAAAAATTTGCAACTGGGGTGAAAAGATAATTTGCCAGCTCCATTTTATTAATCGGGGGAGCTCAGGACAGAAGCAGCTCCTGTTCAGGCATAAACAGTCCGTGGACCTTGCACACCTTTCCCTTCTACATAGACCTGTGTGGGCCTATTTTGGGAGAATAGGCCCTTGTTGGCAAACACCAACCATTTCAGCTGTGCAATGGAGAGCTGGGTGTTTGACGTTTGACATTGCTTTGCCTATTAAACAAGGTCCTCACCTATCCAAATTTTTTTTTTTTTTATTCATACAAGAAAACTGAATGGACTCCTAGACTGATATGCCTGATAACAGCTCTAGCCAGCTGGAGACAGGACACCAGAGCTCCAAAGGCAAAAATAATCAAGCTAGCTCACTCAAGCAACCCATACGGATATACCAAAACAAAACAAAGCAAGCAGCTACGACACAGTAAGCAAGCATAAACTAAATACAATAACTTGTAGATGGCTTGGAGACAACAGTCAATATCAAGTCACATAAAGAAACAGGTCATGATCACCTCAACAGGCTTTCAAAACAAAGAATCCAGGGATCTTCTAGATGAAAGTGCTTTCCTGGAGTTACCAGATGCAGAATACAAAAGTTTAATATACAGAACCCTTCAAGACATCAGGAAGGAAATGAGGCTATACACAGAACAAGCCAAGGAACACACAGATAAAGCAACTGAAGAAATTAGAAAGATTATTCAGGAACATAATGAAAACTTTAATAAGCTGGAAAAATCCATAGACAGACAGCAATCAGAAATTCAGAAGATTAACAATAAAATTACAGAATTAGATAACTTGATAGAAAGTCAGAAGAGCAGAATTGAGCAAGTAGAAGCTAGAATTTCTGAACTTGAAGGTAAATCACTTAGCACTAATATAGTTGAAGAAAAATCAGATAAAAGAATTTAAAAAAATGAAGAAACCTTAAGAATCGTGTGGGACTCTATCAAGAGAAATAGCCTACGAGTGATTGGAGTACCAGAACAGAGAGGGAAAACAGAAAATACAAAGAAAATTGTTGAAGAGTTGTTGACAGAATACTTCCCTGATATTGTGAAAGATGAGAAGATATCTATCCAAGATGCTCATCGAACTCCACATAAGGTAGATCTTAAAAGAAAGTCACCACGACATATTACAATCAAGCTTGCCAAAACCAAAGATAAGGAGACAATTATAAGAGCAGCAAGAGATAAAAGAAAAGTCACCTACAAAGGAGAGCTAGTAAGAATAAGTTCAGACTACTCAGAAGAAACCATGCAGGCAAGAAGGCAATGGGATGACATATTTAAAAATTGAAGGAAAAAAATTGCCTGCCCAGAATCATATATCCACCAAAACTATCTCTTAAATATGAAGGTGAAATTAAGACATTTCCAGATAGACACAAGTTGAGGGAATTCATAAAAACCAAGCCAAAACTATAAGAAATACTAAAGGGAGTTCTTTGGTTAGAAAATCAATAATATCAGGTATCAACCCAAGACTAGAACACTGGGCAGAGCAACCAGAATTCAACCCAGACAGGGAAATCCAAAAAAAACAGCAAGATTATTTTTTTAAAAAAGCCCAAAACAGGGTGACAGCGGTGTTATTATATAAAAGAAGACAACATTAAAGTAATAAAGAGGGACTAGAAAAAGTAATCATACACCTTCCATATGGAGAGGAAGATACGGCGATGCAAAGAAATAAAAGTTTTAAGTTTAGAAAAATAGGGATAAATAATAAGGTAACCACAAAGGAGACAAACTATCCTACTCATCAAAATAAAATACAAGGGAAAAATACAGACTCAGCAGAAACAAAATCAACAACAACAAATATGAGGAAAGGACAATATACAAAGAAACTCTACTCAGCACATAAAATCAAGTGGGAAAAAGAAACTGTCAACATACAAAAAAGACATTAAAATGATAGCACTAAATTCATACCTATCCATAATTACCCAGAATGTCAACGGACTAAATGCACCAATTAAGAGACAGAGAGTGGCAGGATGGATTAAAAAAACAAGATCCGTCTATATGCTGCCTACAAGAGACACACCTTAGACTTAGAGACACAAACAAACTAAAACTCAAAGGATAGAAAAAATATATCAAGCAAACAACAATCAAAAAAGAGCAGGAGTGGCAATACTAATTTCTGACAAAATAGACTTTCAAGTTAAATCCATCAGAAAGGTTAAGGAAGGACGCTATATAAGGATTAAAGGGACAATATACCAAGAAGATATAACCATATTAAGTATTTGTGCACCCAATGACAGGGATGCAAGATACATAAAACAAACTCTATTAGCATTGAATAGTGAGAAAGACAGCTCCACAATAATAGTAGGAGACTACAACACACCACTTTCGGTGAAGGACAGGACATCCAGAAAGAAGCTCAATAAAGACACAAAAGGTCTAAATGCCACAATCAACCCACTTGACCTCAGACATATACGGAACACTCTACCCAACAGCAACTGACTATACTTTCTTTTCTAGTGCACATGGAATATTCTCTAGAATAGACCACATATTAGATCATAAAACAAGCCTTAGCAGAATCCAAAACATTGACACATTACAAAGCATCTTCTCTGACCATAAGGCCATAAAAGTAGAAATCAATAACAGGAAAAGCAGGAAAAGAAATCAAACACTTGGAAACTGAACAATACCCTCCTGAAAAAAGACTGAATTATAGAAGACATTAAGGGTGGGATAAAGAAATTCATAGAATCCAATGAGAATGAAAACACTTCCTATCAGAACCTCTGGGATACAGCAAAAGCGGTGCTCAGAGGCCAATTTATATCAATAAATGCACACATCCAAAAAGAAGAAAGGGCCAAAATCAAAGAACTATCCCTACAACTTGAACAAATAGAAAGAGCAACAAAAGAAACCCACAGGCACCAGAAGAAAACAAATAATAAAAATTAGAGCTGAACTAAATGAAATAGAAAACAGAAAAACAATTGAAAGAATTAACAAGACCAAAAGCTGGTTTTTTGAAAAACTCAACAAAATTGATAAACCACTGGCCAAAAGAAAAACAGGACAGGAAGCAAGTAACCCGAATAAGAAACGAGACGGGCGATATTACAACAGACCCAACTGAAATTAAAAGAATCATATCAGATTATTACAAAAAATTGTACTCTAACAAATTTGAAAACCTAGAAGAAATGGATGAATTCCTAGAAACACACTACCCACCTAAACTAACACAAACAGAGGTAGAACAACTAAATAGACCCATAACAAAAGAAGAGATTGAAAAGGTAATCAAAAAAATCCCAACAAAAAAAAAAACCCCGGTCCAGATGGCTTCACTGCAGTTTTACCAAACTTTCAGAGAAAAGTTAACACCGCTACTACTAAAGGTATTTCAGAGCATAGAAAAGGACGGAATACTGCCAAACTCATTCTATGAAGGCAGCATATCCCTGATACCAAAACCAGGTAAAGACACCACAAAAAAAGAAAATTATAGACCTATATCCCTCATGAATGTAGATGCAAAAATCCTCAACAAAATTCTAGCCAATAGAATTCAACAACGTATCAAAAAAATAATTCACCATGACCAAGTGGGATTCATACCAGTTATGCAGGGATGGTTCAACATTAGAAAAACAATTAATGTAATCCACCACATAAATAAAACAAAAGACAAGAATCACATGATTTTATCAATTGATGCAGAAAAGGCATTTGACAAAGTTCAACACTCATTCATGATAAAAACTCTCAGCAAAATAGGAATAGAAGGAAAATTCCTCAACATAATAAAGGGCATTTATACAAACCAACAGCCAACATCACCCTAAATGGAGAGAGCCTGAAAACATTCCCATTGAGATCGGGAGCTAGAGAAGGATGCCCTTTATCACCACTCTTATTCAACATTGTGCTGGAAGTCCTAGCCAGAGCAATTAGGCTAGATAAAGAAATTAAGGGCATCCAGATTGGCAAGGAAGAAGTCAAAGTATCTCAATTTGCAGATGACATGATCTTATACACAGAAAACCCTAAGGAATCTTCCAGAAAACTACTGAAACTAATAGAAGAGTTCAGCAGAGTATCGGAATACAAGATAAACATACAAAAATCAGCTGGATTCCTGTACACCTACAAAAAAGAACAGCAGAACGAAAATCACCAAATCAATGCCTTTTCTCGTAGCCCCCAAGAAGATAAAATACTTAGGAATAAATCTTACCAGAGATGTAAAAGACTTATACAAAGAAAACTACAGTACACTTCTGCAAGAAACCAAAAGAGACCTACATAAGTGGAAGAACATACCTTGCTCGTGGATAGGAAGACTTAACATTATAAAAATGTCTATTCTACCAGAAGCGATCTATACATTTAATGCAATTCCAATCCAAATCCCAATGACATTCTTTAATGAGATGGAAAAATAAATCACCAACTTCATACGGAAGGGAAAGAGGCCCCGGATAAATAAGGCATTACTGAAAAAGAAGATTGAAGTGGGAGACCTTACTTTACCTGATTTTAGAACGTATTATACCGCCACGGTAGTCAAAACAGCTTGGTACTGGTACAACAGATACATGGACCAATGGAACAGAATTGAGAATCCAGACATAAACCCATCCACATATGAGCAGTTGATATTTGACAAAGGCCCCAAAACAGTTAAATGGGGGAAAAGACAGTCTTTTTAACAAATGGTGCTGGCATAGCTGGATATCCATCTGCAAAAAAATGATACAAGCCCCATACCTCACTCCATGCACAAAAATTTCAAAGATCTAAACATAAAATCTAAAATGATAAAGATCACGGAAGAAAAAATAGGGACAATGTTAGGAGCCCTAATACATGGCATAAACAGTATACAAAACATGATTAAGAATGCAGAAGAAAAACTAGATAACTGGGAGCTCCTAAAAATCAAACACCTATGCTCATCCAAAGACTTCACCAAAAGAGTAAAAAGACTACCTATGGACCAGGAAAAAGGTTTTAGCTATGATATTTCTGATCAGCACCTGATCTCTAAAATCTACACGATACTGCAAAAACTCAACTACAAAAAGACAAATAGCCCAATTAAAAAATGGGCAAAAGATATGAATAGACACTTCACTAAAGAAGACATTCAGGTAGCTAACAGATACATGAGGAAATGTTCATGATCATTAGCCATTAGAGAAATGTAGATCAAAACTACAATGAGATTTCATCTTACTCCAACAAAAAAAAAAAGGCTGGCATTAATCCAAAAAAACACAAAATAATAAATGTTGGAGAGGCTGTGGCAAGATTGGAACACTTATACATTGCTGGTAGGAATGTTAAATGGTACAACCACTTGGGAAATCGATTTGGCGCTTCCTTAAAAAGCTAGAAATAGAGCTACCATACGATCCAGCAATCCCACTCCTTGGAATATATCCTAGAGAAACAAGAGCCTTTACAAGAACAGATATATGCACACCCATGTTTATTGCAGCTCTGTTTACAATAGCAAAGACATGGAAGCAACCAAGGTGCCCATCAACGGATGAATGGATAAATAAATTATGGTATATTCACACAATGGAATACTACCCGTCGTTAAAGAACAGCGAAGAATCTGTGAAACATTTCATAACGTGGAGGAACCTGGAAGGCATTATGCTGAGTGAAATTAGTCAGCTTCATAAGGACAAATATTGTATAAGACCACTATTATAAGAACTTGAGAAATAGTATGAACTGAGAAGAAAACATTCTTTTGTGGTTACGAGAGGGGGGAGGGAGGGAGGATGGGAAAGGGGCATTCATTAATTAGATAGTAGATAAGAACTACTTTTGGCGAAGGGAAAGACAGCACACAATACAGGAGAGGTCAGCACAACTGGACTAAACCAAAAGCAAAGAAGTTTCCTGAATAAACTGAACGCTTCAAAGACCAGTGTAGCAGGGGCAGAGGTCTGGGGACCATGGTTTCAGGGGACATCTAAGTCAATTGGCATGATAAAATCTATTAAGAAAACATTCTGCATCCCACTTTGAAGAGTGGCGTCTGGGGTCTTAAATGCTAGCAAGGGACCATCTAAGATGCATCAATGAGTCTCAACCCACCTGGGTCAAAGGAGAATGAAGAACACCAAGGCCACAAGATGATTATGAGCCCAAGAGACAGAAAGGGCCACATGAACCAGAGACTACATCATCCTGAGACCAGAAGAACTAGATGGTGCCCAGCTACAACCGATGACAGCCCTGACAGGGACAACAACAGAGAACCCCTGAGCAGTGGGATGCAGACCCCAAATTCTCATAAGACCAGACTTAATGGTCTGACTGAGACTAGAGGGATGCCAGTGGTCATGACCCCCAGACCTTCTGTTGGCCCATTCCTGAAGCCAACTCTTCAGACACAGATTGGACTGGACAATGGGTTGGAGAGGGATGCTGATGAGGAGTGAGCTTCTTGGATCAGGTGGACTCTTGAGACTATGTTGGCATCTCCTGCCTGGAGGGGAGATGAGAGGGTGGAGGGGGTTAGAAGCTGGTGAAATGGACACGAAAAGAGAGAGTGGAGGGAGAGAGCGGGCTGTCTCATTAGGGGGAGAGTAATTGGGAGTGTGTAGCAAGGTGTATATGGGTTTTTGTGTGAGAGACTGACTTGATTTGTAATCTTTCTCTTAAAGCACAATAAAAATAAAAAATAAAAAAAAGAATAGTGAATGGACTCATAGGCTCATATACCTGGTAACAGCTCTAACCATTTGGTAACAGGAAATTAGTGCTTCAAAGGCCCCAATAATCAAGTTAGTGCACTCTAGTAGCCTATCTGGGTATATTGAAACAAAACAATACAAGAAAACAGGATTCAGTGAGCAAATATAAAATAAACTGTTACAATAACTTACAGATCGCTTGGAGACAGCAGTTGATATCAAATCACATAAAGAAGCAGACCATGATTGCTTCTACAAACCCCCAAAACAGAGAATCAAGATCTCTCCCGGATGAAGATATATTCCTGGAATTGCCAGATATAGAATACAAAAGATTAATATACAGAATGCTTCAGGACCTCAGGGACATCAGAAATGAAATCAGGCAATGTATAGAAAAAGCCAAGGAACACACAGATAAAGCACTTGAAGAAATTAAAAAGGTTATTCAAGAACATAATGAAAAATTTAATAAGCTGCAAGAATCTATAGAGAGATAGCATTCAGAAATTCAAAAGATTAACAATAAAATTACAGAACTAGACAACTGCATAAGAAGTCAAAGGACTGGAATTGAGGAATTGGAATGCAGAATTGGGGAGATGGAGGATAAGGCAATCGGCACCAATATATCTGAGGAAAAATCAGACAAAATATGTGTCCAAGTCCTAACCCTCAGTTCCTCAGAATGTGACCTTATTTGGAATAAGGGGCTTTGCAGAGGTAAGTATAGCAAGATGAGATCATCCTGGAATAGGGTGTGCCCTAAATCCAATGACAAGTGTCTTTAAAAGGGACAACACAGAGAAGAAGGCCATGTAAAAATGGAGGCAGAGATTGGAGTTATGGTATCACAAACCAAAGAACACCTAGAGCCACCAGAAGCAGGAAGAAGAAAGAATCTTCCTCTAGAGCATCCAATGCCAGAACTGTGAGAGAACATATTTTTGTCTTTTTGAGCCACCAAGTTTGTGGTAATTTGTTACAGAATCCCTAGGAAATTAATATAGTTGGCAAAGTAGATTTATCCACCTGACTCCCTATCTGTCTTTCATGCCACAAGGTCCCTGGCTTCTTTCTTTTGTTTTTCCCATTCCAAAAGAAAGTTTAATTTTGTGAAAGTCATTTTACTTCAGAGGGTTCCAATTGCCTAGCTAGAAAATGATGGGAAATGGACTATAGTTAGCCAAGATCTCTTCTAGTTGTTTAGTATATTGATATTATCCTGACCGGCAGCCCCTGGATGGTGCCTAGATCTCACACCCACTTTGTTCTCTGATGAGCCCAGAAGCCAGGGCCTTCAGTGTCGTAGGCGGCCCAGGTGTGCGTGTGGAGGAGAGCTGCCCAAGTTCCTTATCTAGAGTCTTGAGCTGGGAGGAGGCGAGGTTGTGGAGTGGAGTAAAGAGCACAGGCCTGAGTCAGCGGTGTGGCTCTGCCACTGACTACTTGTGTGAGCTTAACTTACTGAGCCTTGTTCCTACACTATAGTACAGAATGGCAGTAAGGTTGAAACAGAGCAAATCAGTAGCGTGGCTGGCACCCAGGAAGTGTTGAATACCTGTGAACTACCTTTATAGTCTTTGTTGTAGTCGTCACCATTATCATCACCATCCTCATGAAATTGTCACAGCTTAAAGCTAGGAGCAAAGTAAGGGTTTCTGTCTTCATTTTGGGAGTCCCTGGGTGGTACAAATGATTAATAGGCTCAGCTGCTAACCAAAAGTTTAGATGTTTGAGTCCACCCCAAGGCACCTAGGGAGAAATGCCTGGAGATCTGCTTCCAAAAAATCAACCATTGAAAATCCTATGGAGCACAGTTCTACTCTGACACACTTGGGGTCACCATAAGTTGGAATCAACTCAACACAATTTTTTTCCCTCTATTTTGTAGAAATAACCATGCTTTAAAAAAATCCAGTTCATTACTTATCTTGAGTCTATATATTTTCAAGATATAATCATGCTTTACAGGATCAAAAAATATTTTTAATGCTACTTAGAGTTAATCCTTCCCTCTCTCTCCCACTACCTGCCTTTATTCCCTACCCCAGGTTATAGTGGAGGATTTTAAATTCTTGACCTAGCTGTAATGGTTGTAACATACTTAAGAATGTTTTGGGAAGTAGCTATGTTCAAATATAACAGAAGGGCAGAATCATAACATATAATGACTGTCAATTAAAAATGAATGGCTATCAAGGGAAATAAAGAATAGAAAAACTCAGTGACTTATTTATAAATGAGCTCTGGTGGTATCACCTGACCAGCAAGCTATGGAAGGAAAACATTAGAGACGTTTTTAAAGGAGTTTGGAGGCTTAGCAAAAATTGGCAGGAAATAAGAAGTGAATCATTTTCTCTTGTTCTTATTCATAAAACCTTATGCTAATGTTGCTGGATTTCTCCATTCCCCCTCATGGCGGTGGTTGGAATAAAATGGACGCAAGAAATGCAACTGCTCATTCAGCAGCTTTCTGAAAGTCAGAGGCCATTAAGCAAAGTCTTTTCCAGGGCATTCCTTTTTGTTGATTATTACTATGTCACCTTTGAAGTCATTCTCCTTGTTCTGGGTCTGAATCTTTTACAAGTCCTTCTTCCTAGGCTGTGTAACACAACAGTCCTCTGTACCTGGAGCATTGGGCCTGCATGTCTTTTGAACTAGGTCTAGCAGAGTTTTACCAAGTCATTACATAAATGAACATTTTTCATTTGCCTTCACAGGATAATTATATTTTCAAGAGTCAAAATACTTAATACCAAACGACTTACCTTCCTCTCTCATGCTTATTTTTATTCCTTGAAGACCCACTAAAGTTATGGTGAAAGAACTGGATAGCTGTGTCGTGGGAAGAGGAGACATCACTAACAGCTTTTTTTTTTCCCTTGGTTTTTTACTTTTAAAAAAAATTCTTTGTGATTTTCAGCAAGATTTCAGAATCTGTATTCTTATTTTGGTGTACCAAAAATAATTGCTACTTTTTAAATGGTAAAATCCGTTTTTAAGCCTAAGCTATTTATCCTAACTTAACGCTCCATACTCTTATAAAACGAACTCATTACCACTTTATCTTACCATGCTTCTGAATTTTTGAGAACTACTATAAAGGTCAAAAGATGCTTTTTTAATAACCTGGAACCATTCTGTCCTACCTATTTCTATTAAGAACATGAAATATCTATTTTAAGGAACACACTCTTTTCTATCCTATTCTAAGAAAACCATGGAAAGTATAATTAAGGAAAAAAGCAGCTAAAGCAAGTTAGCTACACAGAAAGCCTGTTGGAAATTGCTTAACGCATTGAGAGCTGATGTGACTAATCGCCAAATCCTTAGCATTGTTCTCCTTAGCCCTAAGTATGTTGCCTAAGCTGTCTATAAATGTAAAGCAAACATGATAAATACAATCTTCTGGGGAAGAAAATACCACCAACAGTGAACCCCCCAAAATTATTTATTAGTAGTAGTTACCAAGAAAGGTAACATACTTACAGGAAAGAAAGCAAGTTTGATGTTGGTGCTTTATCACTGAATTTTTAGGCAACTAATTAGAAATGTGAATGATAGTAATGTTAAAAGAAATAATAGTGCATGTAAGGAACCTTGGGCGTGGGGAGTGTTCAGAAATAAAGGTGCTGTGGAACTCCTCTATATGGATGTCAGATACACCACTGTCTTCACATAGCCCAAACTCCCTGTCTTCTTTCACAACCCTGCTCCCTGACCCCCAAAGACTTCTCCTTCTCAGTTGATGAAAAGCCATATAGTTGCTCAGGTCAAAATTTCTAAAGTTCTTGATTCATCTCTTTCTCTCAAACATTATATCTAGTCTATTACTAAATACTGTCTGTTCTACATTTAAAATATATCCAGAATCTAATCACTTCTCACTATCTTCTCTGCTACCTGGTCCAAGTCACCATCCTATCTCTTAACCCTTACTTCTAGCCTTGCCCTCGCTCTCCATTCTGTTCTTAGTACAGCAGCTAGAATAGCATGTTAGATCAAAACATGCTATTCTTTCCCCCAAAACCTTCCAGGGGTGCAAGGGAGAGTGAAGAAAACCAAAGACACAAGGGAAAGATTAGTCCAAAGAGCTAATGGACCACAACTACCACAGCCTCCACCACCGTGAGTCCAGCATAACTAGATGGTGCCTGGCTACCACCACTGACTGCTCTGACAGGGATCACAATAGAAGGTCCCAGACGCAGCTGGAGAAAAATGTAGAACAAAACTCTAACTCACAAAAAATAAATAAATAAAAGACCAGGCTTACAGATCTGACAGAGATTGGAGAAACCCTTAGAGTATGGGCCCTGCACATCCTTTTGCTCAGTAATGAAGCCATTCCTGGGACCAAAGGTTAGAGAGGTCCATAAAACAAAACAAGATTAAATGGGCACACCAGCCCAGGGGCAAGGACAAGAAGGCAGCAAGGGACAGAAAAGCTGGTAACGGGGAACCCAAGGTCGAGAAGTAGAGAGTATTGACATGTTCTGGGGTTGGGAACCAATGTTACAAAACAACATGTGTATTAAGTGTTTACTGAGAAACTAGTTTGCTCTGTAAACTTTCATCTAATATACAATAAAAAATTAAAAACAAAAACCTTCCGGGGGCTTCCCATTTCTCTGAGTACAAACCGAAGCCCTTATGAACGCAAATGCGATCCTATGGGATCTGAGCCCTGAGACCCCCATCCTATGACTTTTCCCGCCACATCCTCCCTGACTTCATCTCCTGCTCCCTCAGCACCAGCCACACTGGCCTCCTTGCTGTTCCTTGAACACAGACAGCAGGCACAGTCCCACCTAGGGTTTTGCCTGGTCCCTCATCCTGAAACATCCTTCCCCAGATTTTCTCCTTCAAGTCTTTGCTGAATTATCCCCTCTTCTCAATGAGGTCTTCCATGAGCACCCTGCGTAAAATTGCCACTAAGCCCTACCACCCTGAACCCTGCACTCCAAGTACTCCTTATCATGCTCTTCCCCCATAGTACTTATCACATACTAGTTTATCCCCCACCCCAATTAGGATGTTAGCTCCATGGAGGCAGGCAAGTTTTCTCTTTTTGGCTCATTGATGTATTCCAAAGGACCTAGAATAGTGTCTGGCACATACATAGCACTGCATACAAATTTGTTGAATGAATGATCAGTGGCCCTGTATTACTAGAAGAATCATTGCAGAAGATGGGGAACAGGATTTAGACAATGTAATTGTGGGGGTAGGGAGGGAAAGTGTCCAATTACGATACTTAACATAGCTTACTTGGACTGTAGTTTTGTTTGTATCTCCATCGATTACAAAGTCTTTGAGAGCAGAAGTAATGCTGTATTCATCCTTTTGCCCAGCAGTCACTCACTATTTGCATATGCCAAACCAAACCCAGTGCCGTGGATTTGATTCCAACTCATAGCGACCCTACAGTGCAGAATACAACTGCCTCATAGTGTTTCCGAGGAGTGGCTGGTAGATTTGAACTGATTATTGAACGTTTATTGAAATGAAACAAAAACCAAAAAATGGTTTATAGAAATTTAGAAAAAAAAAAAAGCTTTATCCTGCTTTGCACTTAGAATATCTCTGTCTCTTTGTCTCTTTCTCTCTCTCTCACATACTTATATATTTACATATACATATATTTCTTTTAAATGATATCATTTAAAAATGATATTGAGCTATCACCTCAAAGTGTATTTACACAAATTCAGTTATACTGGATCAGTAAAAAAAAAAAAAAATCAAAGAAACAAAAACAAAAAGAGAATAACAACATAAGTGGTGTAGGTAAATTTCTTACTATTGCCCTCAGTAAGGGTAGTCCCAGGAGAAGGCAGAAGATAAAAGGGGTGAACTAGTCCTTTTCTCGTTCTATGTCAGTTCCTGTGAGCCCGCATAGTGTGAGCATCTTGCTACACTGAACAGCGTTCTGGTGTTTAGAGACATGCATCTTTCATACAACATGGCACCTTTACACTAGTCTTATTTTATCTAGTGCACAGTCAAAGAAACAGTCATTTGTCTCAGTTCCAAAGGATGATTTTTCTAGGTTTTGCTTCATGAGATATGGTATGTCACTCTCCAATGTGGAGCTCTTCTTAAGAATTTTCAAAGTAATTTTGACTGTGTGATTTTTGCTGTTTGCTGCTTTAGAACTTAACACCCATGTGACTCCACAGTGGTCTCTAAAAGCACCCAAAAAATCCACTACCCGTCAAGTCGATTCCAACTCATAGCGGCCCTATAGGACAGAGTAGAACTGCCCCATAGAGTCTCCAAGGAGCACCTGGTGGATTTGAACTGCCAATCTTTTGGTTAGCAGCTGTGGCACTTAACCACTCGCCACCTGGGCTTCCCCCTCAAAACACCAGAGCAGTCTAAGTAGAGCCACAAAGATGATTAGTCCTTGTTGGAGATTAAAACTTAAGATATATTTAATGAATTGGACTTACTGCTGTTGAAGCAAAGGAAGTAGATGAATGTTCTAATAAGGTTCTCTAAATAAATAATGAGCTCTTTCAATGAAAATGGTGACCTACAGTTCTCCATCTCCACTGAGGACAGAAGAGCAGGAAATGGGTTTAAAACATTGCAAGAAGGATGCATTTCAGATATAGGAAATATTCCCTGTTTGCCAGGCACTGAGATGATTTCTTGGAAGAGGTTATAGAGTCTTCTTATGTGAAAACTTTCTTTTTAACTCATTCTGTTCAGAAGAGTTTATTACCAGCATTTCTCAAAGTATGTTCTAGCATTACACAGGCTGTTAAGAAGAGGCCACTCAAAATAAAAGCTCTGTCATCAAATATGTTTCAGAATCATTTGGGGAAGTGCTAATTTAGATGTATGAAGGAGGGTGAATAAGTTATGTAGACCCACATGGTCTCTCATTGCACTAAATAAAACTTTTCTAACCTTTCTTATCCCCACCATCAAAACAATAGCAAAATAAATCTTCACAGGGTTATCTCTTTAACAATACTACCCAACTAAGGACTCCTTTGGAACCTTTTATTTTAAACCTGTAGATAGTTCCTAACCAGTCAGCAGTGAGTAGAAGTAAGAACCAGATACAGATTCATAGAACTTTCATCTTTATTCTGGGTTTGAAGTGGTAGAAACATTTTTCAGTACCACTGGCAGAGGCTACAATTGGAATTGTATATGGTGGTATTTGCCTCAGCAAAAACTTTGTGCAGACATGATGGAATAAGATTCAAGCAACCCACAAAGTATATGCACTTGGAGAAAGCGTTTCACCTTGAAAAGCTTATCCATCATATGTTAACTGACAATTTCCTCCATGCCAAAGTGCCATCTTACATAATGCTTCACAAAATTAGTATTAGTGTTAGTATTTTTCTTATCTCTCTAGTGCTGGAAGATGAGCCCCCCAGGTTGGAAGGCACTCAAAAGATGACTGAGGAAGAGCTGCCTCCTCAAAGTAGAGTTGACTTTAATGACATGGACGGAGTAAAGCTTTCAGGGCCTTCATTTGCTGATGTGCCACGACTCAAAATGAAAAGAAACAGCTGCAAACATCCATTAATAATCGGAACCTGGAACATACGAAGCATGAATCTAGGAAAATTGGAAATTGTCAAAAACGAAATGGAACACATAAACGTCAATATCCTAGGCATTAGTGAGCTGAAATGGACTGGTATTGGCCATTTTGAATTGGACAATCATATGGTCTACTATGCTAGGAATTACAGCTTGAAGAGGAATGGTGTTGCATTTATCATCAAAAAGGACATTTCAAGATCTATCCTGAAGTACAACGCTGTCAGCGATAGGATAATATCCGTACGCCTACAAGGAAGACCAGTTAATACGACTATTACTCAAATTTACACACCAACCACTAGGGCCAAAGATGAAGAAAGAGAGGATTTTTATCAGCTGCTGCAGTCTGAAATTGATCAAACATCCAATCAGATGCATTGATAATTACTGGCGATTGGAATGCAAAAGTTGGAAAAAAAGAAGGATCACTATTTGGAAAATATGGCCTTGGTGATAGAAACAATGCCAGAGATAGAATGATAGAATTTTAAAAGACCAACGACTTCTTCATTGCAAATACCTTCTTTCACCAGTGTAAACGGCGGCTATACACATGGACCTCACCAGATGGAACACACAGAAATCAAATTGACTACATCTGTGGAAAAAGAGGATGGAAAAGCCCAATATCATCAGTCAGAAACAAGGCCAGCGGCCGACTGTGGAACAGACCATCAATTGCTCATATGTAAGTTCAAGCTGAAACTGAAGAAAATCAGAGCAAGTCCGCAAGAGCCAAAATATGACCTTGAGTACATCCCACCTGAATTTAGAGACCATCTGAAGAATAGATTTGACGCATTGAACACTGGTGACCAAAGACCAGACGAGTTGTGAAATGGCATCAAGGACATCATCCATGAAAAAAAGCAAGAGGTCACTGAAAAGATAGGAAAGAAAGAAAAGAGCAAGATGGATGTCAGAAGAGACTCTGAAACTTGCTCTTGAATGTCAAGCAGCTAAGGCAAAAGGAAGAATTGATGAAGTAAAAGAACTAAACAGAAGATTTCGAAGGGTAGCTCGAGAAGACAAAGTATTATAATGACATGTGCAAGGTGCTGGTGATGGAAAACCAAAAAGGAAGAACATACTCGGCATTTCTCAAGCTGAAAGAACTGAAGAAAAAATGAAGTCCAAGGAAGAAGTCCAAGCTGCTCTGAAGGCATTGGCAAAAAACAAGGCTACAGAGATTGATGGAATATCAATTGAGATGTTTCAATGAATGGATGCAGCGCTGGAGGTGCTCAATCATCTATGCCAAGAAATATGGAACACAGCTTCCTGGCCAACTGATTGGAAGAGATCCATATTTATGCCTATTCCCAAGAAAGGCAATCCAGCCAAAGGTGGAAATTATAGAACGATATCATTAATATCACATGCAAGCAAAATTTTGCCAAAGGTCATTCAAAAACGGCTGCAGCAGTGTATCGACAGGGAACTGCCAGAAATTCAGGCCAGTTTCAGAAGAGACGGTGGAACCAGGGATATCATTGCTGATATCAGATGGGTCCTGGCTGAAAGCAGAGAATACCAGAAGAATGTTTACCTGGGTTTTATTGACGATGCAAAGGCATTTGACTGTGTGGGTCATAACAAATTATGGATAACATTGTGAAGAATGGGAATTCCAATACACTTAATTGTGCTCATGAGAAACTTTTACATAGATCAAGAGGCAGTTGTTCAGATAGACCAAGGGGGTACTGATTGGTTTCAAGTCAGGAAAGGTGTGCGTCAGGGTTGTATTCTTTCACCATACCTATTCAATCTGTATGCTGAGCAAATAATCCGAGAAGCTGGACTATATGAAGAAGAATGGGGCATCAGGATTGGAGGAAGACACCTTAACAACCTACATTATGTAGATGACACAACTTTGCTTGCTGAAAGTGAAGAGGACTTGAAGCACTTACTAATGAAGATCAAAGACCACAGCCTTCAGTATGGATTGCACCTCAACATAAAGAAAACAAAAATCCTCACAACTGGACCAATGAGCAATGTCATGATAAACAGAGAAAAGATTGAAGTTGTCAAGGATTTCATTTTACTTGGATCCACAATTAACAGCCATGGAATCCAGCAGTCAAGAAATCAAAAGACACATTGCATTGGGTAAATTTGCTGCAAAGGACCTCTTCAAAGTGTTGAAGAGCAAAGATGTCACCTTGAGGACTGAGGTGCACCTGACCCAAGCCATGGTATTTTCATTCGCATCATATGCATGTGAAAGCTGAACAATGACTAAGGAAGACCAAAGAAGAATTGATGCCTTTGAATTGTGCTGTTGGCAAAGAATATTGAATATACCAAGGACTGCCTAAAGAACAAACAAATCTGTCTTAGAAGAAGTACAGCCAGAATGCTCCTTAGAAGCAAGGATGGTGAGACTGTGTCTTACATACTTTGGACATGTTGTCAGGAGGGATCAGTCCCTGGAGAAGGACATCATGCTTGGCAGAGTACAGGGTCAGCAGAAAAGAGGAAGACCCTCAACGAGGTGGATTGACACAGTGGCTGTAACAATGAGGTCAAGCATAACAATGATCTTAAGGATGGCTCCGGACCGGGCAGTGTTTCGTTCTGTTGTGCATAGGATTGCTATGAGTCAGCACCGACTCAGCAGCACCTAATAACAACAACTAGTGAGTTTTCAAGATCTCTTGATCTTTTGGTGGCTAAAACATCTGAATTAGGGACAGATGTCTTAGGGGAAAAGTCATCTATTCACTTAGTTAACTCTTGATTAAAAATTAGGCACAATCATGAGATCAGAAACACAGGATGGTGCCCAGCTACAATTACTGAATGTTTTGATCAAGATTCTACAGAAGAATCCTAATCAGAAGGAGGAAAATGAGGAACAGAATTTAAAATTATCAGTGGAATCCAGACTTTCTGGAATCACTGAGACTGGATGAACCCCTGAAACTGTTGCCCTGAGATAATCTTTAAACTTCGTATCTTAAACCAAAACTATTCTCTGAAGTCTTCTTTCAACCAAAAAATGGCTTATCTTAATTAGTACATCTGCTTTGAGCACTGTGCTCTTTTAAAGACTTATCCATGTTAGATCCTATTGACAAAGGCAACTTGAAAGGTTGGAGGGAAAGTTTAGGGGGCAGTGAGTTTACAGTAATGGTGGTAGAATAATTTGAAATATGATAGTGAAAATGGCAGCACAATTTGAGGAATGCAATCAATGTCACTGAATTGTACATATAGAAATTGTTGAAATGTTTTATGTTTGGCAGTATATATTTTTACCAAATAATTTTTGTTTAATTAGGTAGAGACACAAATGAGCAAAGTCTGGAGAGATAGAGGCCTTTGTTTGACCAGGTTTTTTAAATAATAATTTAATGCCAAGTGTTGCTGGAGAACCCGTTTTACCCTTTGTTTTTGACCAAAAACATTTGTTTCTAGCATTTGAAAAGAATTTTCTAGGGAAAAAAATAATTCCCAATTAGTTGTTCTTGAGCTGGGAATCTCTGTCTTTACATTTTCAAGTCTCATAGAGATTATATAAAGTTTTCCTCTCTCTGATACATTTTAGAGATGTAGGTGGATACCACTGGATGGAAAGCAGTTCCTTTATGGATATGTCCTCCATGTCTCGATGCACGTGTGAGTATCTGCCACAATCAGAAAAATGCAGGTTTTGGTGCCATTTTTAGACATAGGGCTTTTTTCATTCCTTTGCTACATTTTGTCAGTTGTAACTCCCCTTTTAAGTGGTGGGTTAGACTGTTTGAATGTACATTAATTATGGAGGAAATGGACAATTCTGCCAAGTGAATTTTCTATAGAAATAGTTTTTTAAGCATTTTTATGGCCATATGTGTCAGAAGTAGGAAACTAGGTCTTGTCTGAAGAGGTGCAACATATTTTGATTATAGAAAATACTTTGTTTTTACATGAATACAGGATGAAGAGCAGGAATCAAATCTACTATTAATAGGAGCTCCTCCAGAAACTGCTCTGCAAGTAGATCTTTCTCTTCATTTTTAGCTGCTAAGATAGAAGCTTACTGGGTGTATTGTTCCTTTCACATGTCATAAAGTAAGTCAGAAATATCTCAGCATATTCATGATAAAGCATGGTGAACATATGGCTAACTTCAGAAAACGCAGCTCTAAAACATTTGACTCTTAACCACATGAGGGAAACTCTAGATTATTTTTGGTTTGTTTTCCTTGTTGATTTTAGATTACAGAGAGAAAGCACCATCTCCTGTGTGGCAATCAGTAAAAAGTGATAGGAGAGTAAGAAATTATGTCTTATAATTTTTTTTATTCTAATCTGCCTTCACCTATCCATTAGTGCCTCCTGGGGAAGAAAGTTTGGCCTTAGAAAAGCCAGTTTAGGAATGGCTGGGAGATGAATGCAGTCTACAGGTCTCCAAGGTGTTAATTTCTTCATTTAAAACTTGCAAGTAAATTTCAGGGTGCAAGAAATTAATGAAACGATATTATCACCTTGAGCAGAGTAGAGCGTGGACTGGCAGCCATGCTGTCGAGATCCTAAGAGCAGTCATTTTCTGTCCCAGTTCAGCTTTGGACTGTTGCTTTCAGAGTAGGGAAAAAGCTAAAAGCTTCATCCTTTCGTGTCTGCATTTGACCTGCAGATATGACCCAAGCTCACATCATGGGACAGTCTTCAAAGCCTCTGCGGTATGGTGTTATGGCCTAAATCAGCTTAGGCCTAATTCAGGGACTGAGCTGAATACTAAATTAATAAGAGATGTGGCAGAAATGACTCAGGTGTCTCAGAATCAGTTTTAACTTTTCTTACCTGTGAGACTCGAGCTGTAAAACTGGCCGGAGATTCTCTTGGCCCAGCACTGCCATCTGTGTATGTCGCTGTGTCTGCCTTTATCTGTGTTTGTCTTTGTGTATTCTCAGAGGAGGGAGGGAAAGTAGTATCATGGACAGATGAATTTTAGGTTAAAGAATCATTCATGAATGTCATTGTTGTCAGATTTAGCTTTATGGAGTTTAGTTAGCTTGCCGTGGAGATAAGAGAAATATTTTCAAAATAAAGAAAAACACAGGCCTGCTTCCTGCCCTTTGCAGATCAGCAGCCTCTCCATGTCAGGCCTCATGACACCTCCCCACTTTCTTCTCACAGACCCCTGGTCCCAGTGGGCTCAAGTCACAGAGCAACATAACTCAGATTCACAGAGCTAGAGAAATCTTTGTAAATCCAGCCCCATGACGCTGAGCTCTGAGCAACAAGCCTAGCTTGTCTCATTTTATAGTTGAGACACCTTGAGGATGGAAAGGCTAACGTGCCTGTCTATTACAGATTGAATTGTGTCCCCCAGAAATGTGTGTCAACTTGGCTAGGTCATGATTCCCAGTATTGTGTGGTTGTCCTCCATTTTGTGATCTGATGTAACTATCCTATGTGCTATAAATCCTAACCTCTATGATGTTAATGAGCCAGGATTAGAGGCAGAACACAGTCTACAGGGTTAGGTTTATCTTGAGTCAATTTCTTTTGAGATATAAAAGAGAAAAGCGAGCAGAAAGGACAGGGGCCACGCTATCAGCATGAAAAGAGAGCCAGGAGTGGAGAATTTCCTTTGGGGGCCCCTGTGATGAGAAATTCCTAGACTCAGTGGAAGATTGATGACAAGGACCTTCCCTGGGGGGCAACAGAGAGAAAGCCTTCCCCTGGAGCTGGCACCCTGAACTCAGACTTCTAGCCTCCTAGACTGTGAGAGAATAAATTTGTTTGTTAAAGCCATCCACTTGTGGTATTTCTGTCATAGCAGCACCAGATAACTAAGGCACTGCCAGGGTGACTGACGGTGTATTAGTGGCATGACCAGGACTAGAGTTTGGACATCAGTTCCTGATCCAAGACTTTTCTGTGTATGTGGGACTCTTCAGTAGCTCCCTGTTATCTCTAGGTGAAGGTCAACTCCACAGCAGAGCATACAAGACCTCAGGATCTTGTCTCCTGTCTACATGTAGAGATATATTTCCTGTCATTCCTCCCTTGCACTTTATACTCAAGTTGTAAGGAATGGCTCTTAAATACACTGGATTGTATTTACTTCCTGTCTTACACATTCTGTACCTTCTGCCTAGAAAGCCCCTAGCCTGAAACTTCCCTCAATGTTTTCTGCATGGTAAGCATTTATTCATTTTTCAAATCCAGATTGTCACCTCCACCAGGAAGCCCTTTCTACCGCCCTTCCCTTCTCCCACATAGTTTTCTCTTACTCAGTACATTTATTCATTTATGGATTTATTCAACAAATATTTCTGAGCACCCACTAAGCACCAGGCACAGAGCTAATCACTAGTTACGCACCAGTGAACACAACTGAGAAACTCCCTGCCCTGCTGGAGCTTACGGTCTAGTGAAGACAGACTTTAAACACAGGAAACCCACAGATAAACATATCATTATAACTGAGATGATTGCCACAAAGGAAATAAAGACTGTGCTTGGAGTGTGAATAACTTCGTGGAGGAACTAAATGAACCCTCATTGTGGTAAATTTTAAATTTGCATGTCATCTTGTGTAGGAGGCTGGGAGCTCCTGACACTCACTCCTGTCTCTACATCCCCAGAAGTAGAAAGAGGGGGAGGGAGTAGGTGGGTCAGCTTCCAGTTACACAAGACTATAGGCTATTAGGGGTGTGAAGCCGATGCCTATTTCAGATCCCCAACAAGGGCTGTTCTCTAATAGCTTTGATGAGGAGCAGGGAGGTGGCTAATTGGATACAGCCCTATCTTAGGGTATGGATAGGAGTCCTGGTGGTACAATGGTTAAGCACTCAGCTTGGCTAACCAAAATGTCAGAGGTTCAACCACTGAACAATCTGCTGGGGAAAAAAAGACCTAGAGATCCATTCTTCTAAAGATTAAGATTACAGCCTAGGAAACCATATGGGACAGCTCTATTTTGTCATATAGGGTGACTATGAGTTTTAATCAACTCAACAGCACACAACAGCAAGGTATGGATAACGGCTGGATCTGAGCTCTGTTTACACCCGCAGTCATTGTAACACAGGATTAATAAATAAAATAAATAGGGCATATTAAATTCTCTTTAGAAATCTCTTTGACAAGACACAAGAATACTTGTAAAAATGGCGTGGGGGCAGTGTCTGACCTCCTCCAAACCTACAAGGGGGAAGGAGAACCAGGATCAACTGCCCAAGGCTGATTCCTATGAGGCGGGGATAAGACAAGCCTCTTCTCTCCGCCATCTTTACCAACTCTGACACCAACCGTCCCTCCCACAGCACTCTTTACTCTCTACTAGGTTGTATAATTCATTGCAGTGGCCACAGAGAACTCACAGATCATACTCACAGTTATGATGTTTACTAGGGAAGTAACAGTCACAATACAGGCTCAAGAACACTAAGGATACAGTTTTCAACAGGACAGCCTCTTTCCAGCTGTGCAAGCGTGCCTCTCCCTGGCCCTTAATGTCTGCCCAATGGCACTCAGCTTTCTCTCTCAGTGACCCACCTCGCTGCCGTCTCCCTCTTGCTGGTCTCTCCTTCCTTGATGGTGGTGGGTTCCTCTCTCTGCTCTGGAATTGGCTCTCTTTTAAACCAAAACTGACCAATCCCTTGTTAGGCCACGATTATCTTATTTGCACATCCCTGCCAATCACCTGGGTGGGAGTTACAAGACCATGGCTAGAAAGGCCACACACAAAAGTAATTTATCCACCACAATACCCTTGTACACTCTTGAAAAGGATCAAAAAAGAAACATCAACCCATTACTGGAAAATAGGTTGAGAGTTAATGAGTAACACTCAATAAGACATTGATTTGCTGGTATTTATTTTCAAGTTTATGAAGAAATACTTGCTCTAGACATCACAAGATTCATATGAAAGTGTTTACATGTTTTTTTTAAGTACTTTAAGTTCTTGAACTGAAAGTTACTTTGTAAACAAAGTTAATCTAAATTAAAAGACAGCTTGCAGCTTTTAAATGAAATGAACTTGCTTCTTACTTCACTTTTTAAAAATTTTAGTGGGCCGTAGAAACACTTCTTATTATCTGTTTGAATTAAAGTCTTCCTATGCTAGCTATTTTTTCCCCCTTCTATTTTCACCCCCCAATCTAAAGAACATGGTTCCTTTAAGCAAAAAAAAAAAAAAAAAAAAGAGCGAGAGCAGTCATTGTACAGAACTATTATTTATTTAAGGAAACTGGCCAAATCACAGTTGTTCATATGGAATCACTCTAGAAATTTTATTACTCTATATTTATAGGCAGTAAAACAAAGATTTTAATAAAATCCAGGTGACAAGTATTCCAAGATGTTTAAAATCTTTTACTTTGTGTACTTAAAGTATTTGCAGTTTGTATTAGAGAGTCTTATTTAAATTTTTGAAATTATTTTATTTATTCTTTTACAATAATTAATAGTAATAGACTAAATATTTATAAGAACACATTAAGAATTGTAATATTAAAAGTTATATCCAGTTTTCTTACTAAACTTTTTAAAAAGAAAAAATGATACTATTTAATACATTAAGGTCTGTCTTAAATAAGCCTCTCTGCAAATATGTCTATATTGTATAAACACATGAAAATACGAACTATTTTTTACAGTATCCATTATAACATTTTATAAGTAATTTTTTTTCTGTTAATTATAAATGGTAGAAAAGTCCTTATAAATTAACATGTATGATATCAAAGAAAGGTGTTTCTCAATTTAACGAATTATTCTAACGATTTTTTTTTCATTCCAAAAAGAATGATGGAATAAATAATTGCTTACTGGCTTAATTTGAGAGGTGCCAAGAAACACTTGAGCCCAAATAGTCTTCCTCATTGGGCCCAGAACTTTGCCATTAGCACTTAATTTCCTTTATACTAAGCTTTGCTTCTCCTAATGGCTTTTTTTTTTCTTAATGCACTCTAATTCTTAAAGGATAATAATTAAATTTTCCATGAACTTTGTGTGATTGATTATATCCAGCTGTTTTGCTTTCTGGAACTAGGTCCTTTGTGGGTCAGGGATCTTAAAGGGGCCAGAACCAAGAAGTAGAGTTGCTGCGGTGCTGGCCCAGAACAAAGTGTAGCAGTCTCTGCTTATAGTAATAGCAAATATCAGAAATTCCTGGGGGCAAATATGTCTCAGAAGTACATATAAATGTTCTGATGTGCCAGAGGTTTTAGCCCAAGGGTTTTCTCTGTTAATTTCAGCACACTGATCAAAAGGTTTGCATTGGTCTAATTTATTCATTCCTTCCATGAGAATTTGGAAATGAGATGGTGAAACGCTGGCTGAAGTGAAATGAAACAAAAATTAATTTGTCCTTCACTATTGTGTGTTTCAGAGACTGGAGCGCAACAAAGTTATAGTGTGCTTGTTGTTAGTGGTTTTCCCATTCATTCCAGCCAAAAATCTCTTTTCGGGTTGGGTTTTGTGGTGGCCAAGAGAGTCCTTCACATGCCTAGGTAATTATTGCACGTGATTTCCTCCCTAACAAGACCTGCCCTGTGTCACCAACATTTATAGTTCCAGAGAGACAGTCCTTGGATGTGTAACAATTAGACCCTTGTCAAGCTAAGGTTTTCATTACCTCAGCATTAAAAACAACCACACATGAGGTTGAATTAGATTCACACACATTGACTCTAGCTTACAGTGGTATGCCTCCAGTTGAAATTTCTACAGTTCAGTGTGAAATACTGACTGGAATATATCCAGGATTTTAACAGCAATCGTTTATACAATGTCTTTATTCAGACATCTACATTTTATTAAATGTGATTTTAGCAATTTTCTAGAAATACTTGTTTAACGGTGTAAATTATTAATTATATTAAGTAGCATGGTTGTAATTAACTTTTTCCTATCTTCTTGCTTCTTTCTTTTTCTTTTCTTTAGTTTAAAAATGGGAACTATCTCAAGAAAATTTGTCCTTGAGAAAAAAAAGTTTGAAAAATTATAAAGAGCATTCAGATTTTGTGCAATTCTGTAAACATCTCTTAGCTCTGAATATTTGAACTGTGCTGAACCTTGTCTGTTCTCTTGTCTTATTCAAAGGTCATCATTCCAACACCACATTTCTCCTCAGATGCCTGGAAAGACCCTGAATAAGGAGACAGGGTGAGGTCTGCTGCTTATCAGTCGTGTAACCTTGAGCAAGACAAGAAACTCCTTTCATCCCAGTTTTTCAGAATCAGGCGATTTGATGAAACAATCCCTGAAATCATAAAATTTTAGACATGACATATAAGAAAGGCATTTTCTGAAAGGCAGTATCATAAACCAAAATATTATTTTATAAAGAAATTATTATATTTTATAATTTTGAGCTAGCAATAAAAATGATCACAACTATACATTTTAATTAGGAATGAATTTCAAAATTGTTGATTCCCCATGAACCAACTTTTGATAGCTGTCTTGAGATGTTTTAGGGTCTTGTTTTGACTTGACTAAGACAGGAGTCAGCCCATAACATGCTTAGAAAGCTTCAACCTAATTTGAAAAGCAGGTTATTTCTTGGTAAATACTATTTGATGAGAACAAAAATAGGGCAATAATTCAAAGTATTCTATATGTGCCTTAAAATGAGATTCTTATTAAGTCTTGCAAAGCAGACATAAATCTGTTTTTAATATGTAGGTCAGGTTCTAGTGACTTGAGTAAGCTTTTCTTTGACAGTACTGATGATTGAAAGTGGATTAAGTTAGGACTTCATTTAATATATATGACTGGTCTGATCACCTCAATAAGTAAATTTATTCTTAATTCAGCAGACGTGTATAGAGCCCCTGTGATATATGAGGCACACTCTTCTAGACTCCAAGGCTACAAAAGTAAATCACACACGGTGCTTGCCCTCAAGAATTTCACTTTCTTGTGGCTATCAGAGCATTAACTTTCACTAAGAAAGTTCAACAAGCCTTAAAATGTTACTGTATTCATTAATATTGCTTATCACTGAAATTCTTATTGAAACCTTAACTATATACCAGGCATATGATAAGCAATTCATACGTATTATTTCAATTAGCACATATAGTATGGAATGGTTTGCAGCATGGCCCTGTGGTTACAGGGTGTGGGTTTGAATTCCAGTTGAAATACTAGCTCTGATGACCCCTCTACCTCAGTTATTGCATTTTTATAGAATGGCATTAATAATAACACTCACTTCATTGAGAAATTGTGAGGATTTAATGATATAAAGTATAAAAATATACTCATATAAAGTACTTAGCACAGTTTCTGGTGGAGTAAATGTTCAATAAATATTAATTAGTATTATTGTCACTATCAGCACTCAGAGACAGATGATACCATTATCCTTGTTTTAGAGAAGAGATATTTCTGCATATGTGAATTACCATTGTTGTAGGGGAAAAACATCATAAAGTTTAGTAAAGCAAAAACAAAGTTTTGTTCGGCATATATTCAAAAAGACAAAAGTGGGAAGCGGACAAGCATGCTGCGAGAGCTAAGGTCTGCCCAAGTCCAGAGAATATTACAGAATAGACAGAAGCAGGAAAACGGACAAGCGTGCTGCCACAGCCATGTCTGCCCGAGTCCAAGGAAGGTTACAGAGTCATCAGTATATATTGACATTACAAGCGGGGCAAAACCATTGAAAGCCTTACCTTTTCACAGATTGGCTAGAAACTGTCATCCTACATTTTGAGTTGTCTTTCTTAAAGATCATTGGTACAGGTTTAAGTAATGACAGTCAGTAGGGTCTTCAGTTTGGATTTTAGGGTCTTCATTGGTCCAACAAATTTCTATTCACTATATGTTATTTATTTATTTATATGTTATAGAAAAAGATGAGTGGAAAGCCTTTCATGTTCTGGCTTATGTGAAAGGTTCCCTAAAAGATATTTTCCAAGATTATCCTATCTATTGTCTTTATACCTCAGGGCCCAGTTGATGTGTTCTTGTGAGTCTTGTTGAGCTCTTGTGAGTCCAACTTCAGCTGGGTCACATTCTCTGTGCCCAAGGACAGGGAATAATGACTCCAATATTATTTCCTAAATCACCATCTATGCATAGAAATCATTTACTTTCCAAAAAAAATACAGTGAACAATAGGAAAAAGGAATAAATATCTCAATTGATAGTTCTTTCTAAGTAATCGATCTTCATACTCACTAAATGTTTGTTTCAAATTACAGTGAAGCAAAGCCCTGCCCTTGGGTGCTCATAGAGGAATGCCAAAGAGACCATGTTCACTCTCACTAAGCCTGGGTGAATCCTCACCAGTCCCTGGGGGCAGATTTAGCCTTTTCTTTAAGAAAAATGCAGAACGAGCAAGAACAAAAGTACTATTTTGTCCTCGATAATCCTACGCTGAATGAGCCACTTTTTGCCTTCTGTTCTCCCTCCATCGTAACCTAACATTTGAAGTCTGCATACAAAGGACAAGAATGATTATTTATCACTGGCTAGCTGTTTGGCACTGTATGGTTTAAGAGTCAGAATTTTATCAGCAAAATATATGGAAATAATCTTTTATTTTTGTGACAAGTGCCAGTTTTATGGGTGTCCTTTTTGAATAGGCAGGGGTATTTTTGGCTTAAATTGATTGATTATAAAATTTTGACACCCCTTATTTTTGCCTAGAAGGACACACATAACTTCATGGCTTTTTTCATGTTTTAGTCATATTCCAAATAATTGAAATATCTTACAATTGAACAAGTTTAAATAGTTAATAAGAGATGTCAAAAATAAGTAATAGGCCCTAATGTGATATTAATTCATATGCCAGAGTACAGTAATTTATTCACTCTAGTACCAAGGAACAAATCATAAGCAATTAAAAAAAAAAAAAGAATAAGTTAGATTGGTGGAAAAGTAGACAGAATTAACAAAGACAGAAAAAATATTTGGAATAGAACTGGTTAGAATCACGGAATATAGGAGGAAAGATTGGATAAATAGTTGGAGAAAGAGAAGAAAAATTTTAAATGGCCATAAACTTAAAAAGAGATGCTCTATATTCTGCACAGGTCCTAAACTTAGAAATACTTGAGACATGGTGAATTTAAAAACAGTGACCCTCTGTTATTTTCTAACGTGAGTAAAAATTTTCGAATTGTATCTATCAATTTAAAAAGAAATTTTTAGACTATTTTCATTGTGGTGACCACAAATATTACGTTTGCCATCTTACATTTCTGACAACCTGTATTAAATTGATAACGACTTAACTTTGGTAACATATAAAACCTCTATACCTCTACCACCCCCATCTCTCAGTCATGTTGTTGTTATCACCTATTACGTCTTTATACATCATGTGCCCAGGATGAAAATTTTTAAGCAAACAAGAATCTCAATCAAAAAGAAGTTCCAGTAAGTTATTTTTTTCTTGGGAAACCACTTGAGGAATGTGATGTGCCATACGTGAACCCCTTCTGAAGTATCTCATCTGTGCATGTGAATCTCTGATGCTCGAGTCGTTGGAGCAGAGAGATGATTGAGACTGAATCTAGCTGTTGCCAATAGCATCAACATGGAAAGCATTTCATGCTATCAGAAACTTGACTGGGGACAGTGGTAGTTCAGTGGTAGAATTCTTGCCTCTATGAAGGGACCCAGGTTTGATTTCCAGCCAACGCACCTCACACACAGCTACCACCTGTCCATCAGTGAAGGCTTGCGTGTTGCTATGATGCTGAACAAGTATCAGTGGAATGTCCAGACTAAGATGGACGAGGAAGAAAGGCCTGGTGATCTACTTCCAAAACTCAGCCAGTGAAAACCCTGTGGATTACAACAGTCCAAGCCCCAGCAGATCACAGGTAGCATTTTCTTCTGTTGTACATGAGGCCACATGAGTTGGGGACCAACCTGACAGCAGCTACCAACTGTCAAAAGAACACTTAACTAGCTACTAACCTTGCAGGAATCATTGAAACTTGTCACACTACCACTTTCTGATTGGGAAGACAAGAGGGCCGTATTGCTCTATGATTCCCAAACACTGGTTAGAGGAACATTGTGGACTGTTGGTCCATGACAGAGTTTTTACCAAATGGAAATTAAAAGAAGAAAATGTCGTGAGTTTTTCATAAAGCTAAATCTATGCAGTTTTTAAATTCTGAGATTGTCTGTTCTACCTTAATGCTAGTCAAATGTTCTTTCTCTTATGAAATGATGATGAAGGAAGATGGTGGTTTTATTTATTAATATCCTTACTCAGCAAAACTAAGGATTTTAATTCATAATTATTCACATCGTTATTTGGCAATCCTCTGACAGTTACCACTAAGTTTTAAAAAATCTAAATTCTCATGCCATTGGGTTATATGATTTCTAAAATCTCATCCACCCTGAAGTTCAATTGTTTTGTGATTCAAAGTAACATACAAAATATGTGGGGTTTTCCCCTTTATACCATGGAGTAGATAAAGATTTCTTGGACAGGACACAAAAAGTACCAATCATTAAAAAAATATATAAATTGGACCTCATCAAAATTACATTTTTTCTCTTCGTCAAAAGGTACGTGAAGAAAATCAATAGGTAGGCGGCAAACTGGAAAAAGATATTTACAGTATATGTCTGACAAAGGACTTGAAAATGCTATAATGAACACCCACATTAAAAGTTTTCATAAATGGGCAAAAGATTTAAATAAATGCCTCACAAAGGGAGATATATGAATGGCTACTAAGTAGAGGTGTTCAACATCATTAGTTATCAGAGAAATGGCAACTAAAACAGCAATGAGTTACCATTCCCTACGCACCAGAATGGCTGAAAGGATTCCTGGGTTGCTAACAGAAAGATCTGGCAGTTTGACCCCACTAGCAGGTCCATGGGAGAAAAGGCCTTGCAATCTGCTCCCATAAAGATTTCAGCCTTGGAAACTCTATGGAACAGTTATTCTTTGTCATAAAGGGTTGCTATGGGATGGGATCAGCTCGACAGTACACAACAAAAGAATGGTTAAAACTAAAAAAAAAAAAAAAAAAATCACCAAATGCTGACAAGAATGTGGAATGATGGAATTATTTATGTCTACTAAGCCCCATACAGTGAATAGCAAATGTCATGGTATTACCAGAAGAGTTGACAGTAAAATTTGAAGAGTATATTGTGGGTTGAAATGAGCATAAATGAAATATGAGTAATTTTCTATAAATTGCACTGTGTAACTTCAAGATATTATGAGGTTAAAGAAAAAAAAAAGCAAGCCCATTGCAGTCTAGTCAATTCCAACTCATAGGGACCCTATGGGACAGAATGGAACTGCCCCATAGGGTCTCCAAGGCACACCTGGTGGATTCGAACTGCCGACCCTTTGGTTAGCAGCCATAGCACTTAACCACTATGCCACCAGGGTTTCCAAATTACATATATATATATGTATGTATGTATACACACACCTGGTGGCATTGTGGTTAAGTGCTACGGCTGCTAGCCAAAGGGTCGGCAGTTCAAATCCACCAGGTGCTCCTTGGAGACCCTATGCGGCAGTTCTACTCTGTCCTATAGGGTCGCTATGAATCTGAATCGACTAGATGGCACTGGGTTGGTTGGTTGGTACATATAATTTATTTTATTTTTGTTGTTGAGAATATACACAGCAGAGCATACACGAATTCAACAGTTTCTACACGTACAATTTAGGGACATTGACGGTATTATTCAAGTTGTGTAACCATTCTCACCCTCCTTTTCTGAGTTGTTCCTCTCCATTAACATAAACTCACTGCCCCTAAGTTTCCTATCTAATCTTTCAAGTTGCTGTTGTCACTTTGATCTCTTATAGATAGTTCTTAAAAGAGCATAAAATGCTCAGGGAGGACATTGTTTACTAGTTAAGGTAAACTATTGTTTGGTTTTAAGAAGACTTTAGGGGACCCTTTTTTTATTAAGGTCAGCAAAGCTGCTTTGGCAGATTAGTGTTCTGAAACACTGTATTGAAGGAAGTTATGAAATGTGCTTACCTGAGTGGAGGAGAGAGGCTAAAAATATTTACTGTAGCTGAGAATGGATCTGAGCACTGACATTTCAATTTCTCCTCCTTCAAGTTCCTTTGTCTTTACTGGTGAATGTGTTCCTTTCTTTGCCATCAGAACCTGCAAGGCAGATAACATCTGAAACTAGAAGTTTTGTATACAAACTAAAACTCACCCACCCGTAAACCCATTGCTGATGAGCCTATTCCAACTCAGTGACCCTATAGGACAGAGTATAACTGCCCCCATAGGGTTTCCAAGAAGCAGCTGGTGGATTCAAACCGCCAACATTTTGGTTAGCAGCCAAGTTCTTAACCACTGTGCCATCAGGGCTCCACTAAAACACACAGACACACCAATAAAACATAAAAAATTCTTGCTCATTCTTTCTGAAATCTTGATCATCATTTCTCATGAAGGTTAAAACCACCTCCCCTCGCCCCATAAGCCCATAACACCCAGAAAGAGGGAGGGGGAGGGAAGGGAGAAAAAAGAATGAGGAGGAGAGTGTTTTCCTCCCTATAGAACAGTTCTATACTAGAGAAAACATTTTGGTAAAGGCTGAGATTGTAATTAAGGAAGCTAAAAATGTGTTATTTGCATGCATGGCATCTTACAAGTACCAAGTGCTTGTTACCTTTTTCAGTACTATGTTTTAAAAGTAGAGAAACTGTAAACCTTCACATTAAAGACATGCAACTTTAACATACAGTGTCTGGCAAATGTGATTAAAAAAAAAAATGGAGAGAATTTTTAAAAAATAGAAATACGACACATTTACAGTTTGATCTAAAAGGGGCTTCTTTTATATTTCTGCATATGAAAAACATTTAAGTTTGTAATTGCACGTTAAACCAGTGTTTTGGTTTTGGCTTTTTAGGAGAAAGTTTGGTACCAAACCCACTGCTGTCAAGCAAGCTGAGCTGTTAACCAGGGCACCACCAGGGCTCCAAGCTTGGTATAGTTCTTGGTAAAGAATATGGGGGCTTTTGGACCAATTGGTTCAGTACAATAAAATTAACCAATTGTACCAGAGCCCTCAAAACTGTAGCCTCCAGTTAAGAAATTTAAGATCAAGAAACTTTATGCTGCACCCACCAGCTGCTCCACAGGGAAAGATGTTTCAGTCTGCTTCTGCAAAGATTTACAGCCTTGGAAACCCCATGGGGCAGTTCTACTCCGTCCTACAGGATCACTAGGAGTAGAAATCTACTGGACAGCAGTGGGTTATATCCATGTACTAAGTGTTGTTATTACTTTTTATAAAAGCTGTGGTGATGTGGAGAGAAAAACGTACCCCATGGCACAGTTACTAAGTAATTTATATTTATCACACAGTTTTTACTCTATTTGTTTCCTTGTCTGTATTCCCCCAACAGATCCCAAGTTTCTGGAGGCATAGACTCACACTGGTTCACATTGTATCCCTCGTACCTGACAAAGGACTTAATAAGCTCTAAATAAAAATGTGAGAATGAATGAGTGAATGAAAAGGTGATTATTCAGTGGCGTTTTAATTATAATATGAGAAGCCTTGGTTCTGTTGATAATGAAACCAAATGTTTGCAAAACGTATTCACACTTTGCTCTTAAAAGCGGTTTTTCTCCTAGCCTGTCAGGAGGCCCTTCGTTTTCTATTTCTCCTAGCATGTCAGTAGGCCCTTCGTTTTCTATTTCTCCTAGCACGTCAGTAAGCCCTTCGTTTTCTATTTCTCCTAGCATGTCAGTAGGCCCTTCGTTTTCTATTGCCACTATACTTTCAAGAGTAACAAACACTGCTAACACATTTGTTCAGGTCCAGAGAGAACTACAGGTTGTGAACCCGTTTGCCTAAAGGTTGAATTTTCTTTTCAGCTCTGATTCTGCTTCGAAAACAGCTATGCACAATGTGGAACAGCCTTTTCACACTCTCCTACTTCAAAATCTAGCCCGCACTCCCCAAACCAAATCAATTACTTTTGGTTTTTTAGAATGTTATTTTTCAATGTGCAAAGATAGAAGTCGACCTAACGCTTTGAGTTTTTTAACAATAAAATGTTAAGATTGTGATCAATCTCCTGTTGTTACTGTTATTTCTAGGCGCTCTCAGCAGGTTGCTATGAGCTTTTTACATATTAAAAAAAGGCACAGTTTCCTTCTTTATAATAGAAAAGAGGTTCTCCTTACTACATGTAATTTAAATAAGAAATAAACCATAAAACAAAAATCCCAAAATTAGAAAATTATCATCCTTGTAAACTGATGTGAATTACAATGGGAAATGTTATTTTGTCATCACTTAAAACCTACTGGGGTGGTTGCCAAAGTACATTTGTACCTCTTACATAGTGATTAGCTGCTCACAAAGTTTAAAAAGACAGATTTAAAGCTTTGCTAAACACTTTTTCTATTTAAACATTGTTGATTTTTATTTCCTGGTAAATTTCCTTTGGACCTGGATCATAGAAGTATAAGAAAGGTGCAAGTGTGTTTAGTTGTTAGAAGCACTGTATGCTAAGCAGTTTGTCAAAAAAAAAAAATCATGAGGAGGCAGGGCCAAGATGGCATAGTAGTCAGGTGCTCCCTGTGGTTCCTCTTACAACAAAGACCCCCAAAAACAAGTAAATCGATTATATATGATAATCTAGGAACCATAAATATCAAAGGCAAAGTTGAGGAATCAGATTGAGTGGCAGAGGGAGGGAGAGACAGTTCAGAAGCAGCAAGGAGTTGCCAGAGATCTAACCCAGTGGGACCCGGCACCCTGCAGGCTGGATCAGCCGGCTGCACAGTGAGGCTGGCACGGGACGCGTTCTCCATATCAGGAGAGACTGAGTGGCAGAGAATCTGTTCGACCCTCCAGAACCAGCAAGAAGTGGTACCCAATCAGCAAAAGATAAGTATATGCATTTAACCTACCATGTGGATCAAAAAATACCCATCTTAGTTATCTAGTGCTGTTGTAACAGAAATACCACAGGTGCGTGGCTTTAACACAGAGAAGTTTATTCTCTCACAGTCTAGTAGGCTACGAGTCCAAATTCAGGGTATCACCTCCAGGAAAAGGCTTTCTCTGTCAGCTCTGGAGGAAGGTCCTTGTCAACAATCTTTCTTTGGTCCGGGAGCATCTCTGCACAGGAACTCTTGGTCCAAAGAATGTACTCTGCTTCCAGTGCTTCTTTCTTGGTGGTATGAGGTGCTCATGTCTCTCTGCTTGCTTCTCTCTTTTACATGTCAAAAGAGCTTGGCTTAAGACACTATTTAAGCTTGTAGACCTCAACAATATAACTGCCGCTAATCCATCTTATTAATCCATCTTATTATAGTATAGTGATGGGATTCACAACACATAGGGAAATCACATCAAATGATGAAATTGTAGACAATCACATGAGGGAATCATGACCAAGCGAAGCTGACAGGCACTTTGGGGGGACATGGAAGATCTAAATGCCACAATCAATCAGCTCGACCTCACAGACATATATAGAACACTCTACCCAACAGCAGCCAAGTATACTTTCTTTTCCAGTGCACATGGAACATTCTCCAGAAAAGATCATATATTAGGACATAAAGCAAGCCTTAACAGAATCCAAAGCATCAAAATATTGCAAAGCATCTTTTCTGACCATAAAGCCATGAAAGTAGAAACCAATAACAGAAGAAGAATGAAAAAATCAAACACATGTAAACTGAACAACATCTTGCTCAAAAACTACTGGGTTATAGAAGAAACCAAGGATGGAATAAAGAAATTCACAGAATCAAATGATAATGAAAACACATCCTACCAGAACCTTTGGGACACAGCAAAAGCCGTGCTCAAAGGTCTATTTATAGCAATAAATGCACACATTCAAAAAGAAGAAAGGGCCAAAATCAAAACATTAACCGTACAACTTGAACAAACAGAGAGCATCAAAGATGATTTCAGCAAGGCATCACAATACAAGGTAAACATACAAAAATCAGTTGAATTCCTCTACAACAACAGAGAGAACTTCAAAGAGGAAATCATCAAATCAATATCATTTACAATAGCTCCCAAGAAGATAAAAAGGCCTAGATAAAGAAAACTACAAGACACTACTACAAGAAACCAAAAGAAACCTACATAAGTGGAAAAAACATACCTTGCTTGTGATTATGAAGACTCAACATTGTGAAAATGTCAATTCTACCCAAAGTGATCTGAAGACATTGCAATTCCAATCCAAATTCCAACAGCATTTTTTAATGAGATAGAGAAGCGAATCACCAACTTCATATGGAAAGGGAAGAGGCCCCAGATAAGTAAAGCATTACTGAAGAAGAACAAAGTAGGAGGCCTCACACTACTTGATTTTAGAACCGATTATACCACCGTGGAAGTCAAAACAGCCTGGTACTTGTACAACAACAGATACATAGGCCAATGAAACAGAATTGAGAATCTAGACATAAATTCATCCACCTAATGAGTAGCTAATGTTTGACAAAAGCTCAAAGTCCATTAAATGGGGAAAAGACAGTCTCTTTAACAAATGGTGCTGGCATAACTGGATGTCCATCTGCAAAATGTGAAACAAGACCCATACCTCACATCATGCACAAAAACTAACTCAAAATGGACCAAAGAACCTAAAAATAAAATCTAAAATGATAAAGATCATGGAAGAAAAAAAACGGACAATGCTAGGAGCCCTAATACATGGCATAAACAGTACACGAAACATTACTAACAATGTACAAACACCAGAAAAGAAATTAGATAAATGGGAGCTCCTAAAAGTCAAACACCTATGCTCATCCAAAGACTTCACCAAAATAGCAAAAAGATTGCCTACAGACTGGGAAAAAGTTTAGCTATGACATTTCCAATCAGCGTCTGATCTCTAAAATCTACATGATACTGCAAAAACTCAACAACAAAAAGACAACCCAATTAAAAAATGGGCAAAGGATATGAACAGGCACTTTACCAAAGAAGACATTCAGGCTGCTAACAGGTACATGAGGAAATGCTCTCAATCATTAGCTATTAGAGAAATGCAAATCAAAACTACAATGAGATTCCCTCTCACTCCAACAAGGATGGCATTAATCAAAAAAAAAACACAAAATAATAAATGTTGGAATGGTTGTGGAGAGACTGGATCATTTATACACTGCTGATGGGAATGTAAAATGGTACAGCCACTTTGGAAATCAATTTGGCACTTCCTTAAAAGGCTAGAAATAGAACTACCATACAACCCAGTAATTCCACTCCTTGGAATATACCCTAACGAAGTAAGAGCCTTCACACAAACAGATACATGTGTACCCATGTTCATTGCACCACTGTTTACAATAGCAAAAAGTTGGAAGCAACCAAGGTGCCCATCAATAGATGAATGGGTAAATATATTATGGTATATTCACACAATAGAATACTACACAACAGTTAAGAACAATGATGAATCTGTGAAACATTTCATAACATGGAGGAATCTAGAAGGCATGCTGAGTGAAATTAGTCAATTGCAAAAGGACAAATATTGTATGAGACAATTATTATAAGAATTCCAGATGAAATTTAAACACAGAAGAAAATATTCTTTGATGTTTACGAGAGTGGGGAAGGAGGGAGGGGAATAATCACTAACTAGATAGAAAAAAAAACTAGATAGTAGACAAGAATTTTTTTAGGTGAAGGGAAGGGCAACACATAACACAGGGACAGTCAGTACAACTGGACTAAACCAAAAGCAAAGAAATTTCCTCAATACAAGCAAAAGCTTTGGAGGCCAGAGTAGCAGGGATGGGGGTCTGGAGACCATGGTTTCAGGGAACATCTAGGTCAATTGGCAAAAGAAAGTGTATTAAGAAAACAATCTGCGTTCCACTTTGGTGAGTGGCATCTGGGGTCTTAAACGCTAGCAAACGGCCATTTAAGATGCATAAATTGGTCTCAACCCACCTGGAGCAAAGGAGAATGAAGAACACCAAAGACACAAGGCCAATACGAGCCCAAGAGACAGAAAGGGCCACATAAACCAGAGACTCCATCAGCCTGAGACCCAAAGAACTAGATGGTGCCTGGCTACCACAGACCACTGCCCTAACAGGGAACACAACAGAGAATCCCTGATGGAGCAAGAGAGCAGTGGGATGAAGATCTTAAATTCTCATAAAAGGACCAGGCTTAATGGTCTGACTGAGACCGGAGGGGCCTTGATGGTCATGGTCCTTGGACCCTTTGCTAGCCCAAGTTTGGAACCATTCCTGAAACCAACTCTACAGAGAGGGACAGGCCTGGACTATAAGATAGACAATGATACTGGTGAAGAATGAACTTCGTGGCTCAAGTACATACATGAGACTATGCGGGCAACTCCTGTCTGGTGGTGAGATGAGAAGGGAGAGGGGTACAGGAGCTGGTTGAATGGACACGGGGAGTACAGCGTGGAGAGGAGGAACATGCCATCTCATTAAGGGGAGAGCAGCTGGGACTGCATGGCAGGGTGTGTATGGATTTTTGTATGAGAGACTGATATGATTTGTAAACTTTCACCTAAAGCACAATAAATAAATTAAAAAAAAAAAAAAAGACCATGGAAGAAAAAATAGGGACAATGCTAGGAGCCTTAATACGTGGCTTAAACAGAATACAAAACATTACTAACAAAGTACAAACACCAGAAGAGAAACTAGATAACAGGGAGCTCCTAAAAATCAAGTATTTATGCCCATCAAAAGACATCACCAAAAGAGTAAAAAGACAACCGATAGACTGGGAAAAAAATTTTGGCTACCACATATCCGATCAGGGTCTAATCTCAAAAATCAACAAGATGCTGCAAAACCTCAACAACAAAAAGACAAATAACCCACTTAAAAAAATGGGCTAAGAATATGAACAGGCACTTCACCAAAGAAGACATTCAGGCAGCTAACAGATACATACGAAATGCTCACGATCATTAGCCATTAGAGAAATGCAAATCAAAACTATAACGAGATATCATGTCACCACAACAAGGCTAGCATTAATCCAAAAATCACAAAATAATAAATGCTGGAGAGTTTGTGGAGAGACCAGAACACTTATACACTGCTGGTAGGAATGTAGAATGGTACAGCCACTCTGGAAATCAATTTGGTGCTTCCTTAAAAACCTAGAAATAGAAGTACCATATGATCCAGCAATCCTACTTCTTGGAATATATCCAAGGGAAAAAAGAGCCCTCACGCGAACAGATATACGCACATCCATATTCATCGCAGTCCAGTTCACAACAGCAAAAAGATGAAAACAACCTAGATGCCCATCAATGGATGAATGGATAAACAAATCATTGTATATTCACACAATGGAATACTATGCAATGATAAAGAACAACAATGAATCCTCGAAACATCTCATAACATGGATGAATCTGGAAGGCATTATGCTGAGTGAAATTAGTCACAAACGGACAAATATTGTATGAGACCACTTTATAAGAACTCAAGAAAAGGTTTAAACACAGAAGAAAACATTCTTCATTGGTTACGAGGGTGAGGAGGGAGGGAGAGGGATATTCACTAACTAGATCAAAAAAAAAAACAAACAAAACCCATTGCCGTTGAGTCGATTCTGATTCATAGTGACCCTAGATAGTAGACAAGAATTATCTTAGATGAAGGGAAGGACAACACACAATACAGGGGAAGTCAGCACAACTGGACTAAACCAAAAGATATGAAGTTTCCTGAATACAATGAACCACTTCAAAGGACAGAGTAGCAGCGATGGGGATCTGGGGACCATGGTTTCAGGAGACATCTAGGTCAATTGGCATAATAAAGTTTATTAAGAAAATGTTCTACATCCTACTTTGGTGAGTGGCATCTGGGGTCTTAAAAGCTATCGAGTGGCATCTAAGATGCATCAATTGGTCCCACCCCACTTGGAGCAAAAGAGCATAAAGAACACCAAAGACATAAGGAAAATATTAGCCTGAGAGACAGTAAGGGCCACGTAACCCAGAGACTCCACCAGCCTGAGACTAGAACTAGATGGTGCCTGGCTACCACCAATGACCATCCTGACAGGGAACATAACAGAGAGTCCTTGATGGAACAGGAGAAAACTGGGGTGCAGAACTCAAATTCATGTAGAAAGACCAGACATAATGGTCTGAGATGGAAGAACCCCGAAGCCATGGCCCCCAACGCTCTGTTAACCCAAAATTAAACCCATTCCCAAAGCCCATTCTTCAAACATAGACTGGACTGTAACACCTAAAATAATACTTGTGAAGAGTGTGCTTCTTAGTTCAGATACACAAGGCCAAATGGGTGGCTCCTGTCAGGCAGAATGAGAGAGCAAGAAGGGACAGGAGATAGTTAGAGGGACACAGGAAACCGAGTGTGGAAAGGGGGAGTGTGCTGTCACATTCTGGGCGTTACAACCAATGTTATATAACAATATGTGTATAAATTTTTACATGAGAAATTAACTTGAGCTGTAAACTTTCACCTAACAAAAAAAACCCAGTAAGCACCATAAAAAAAAAAAAGTATCTGGTCAGCAGCCCAGTTTTTTGTTTGTTTAATTTTTATTGTGCTTTAAGTCAAAGTTTACAATCAAGTCAGTCTCTCATACGAAAATTTATATATACCTCGCTGTTTTTGTATACTCCTAGTTGCTCTCCCCCAGTGAGACAACACACTCTTTCTCTCCACTCTCTATTTTCATGTCTATTTGGCCAGTCTCTGACCCCCTCTCATTTCTCCTCCAGATAGGAGGTGCCCCCAGAGTCTCACGTGTCTACTTGATCCAAGAAGCTCCCTCTTCAGCAGTATCATTTTCTATCCCATAGTCCAGTCCAATTCTTGTCTGAAGAATTGGCTTTGGGAATGGTTCCTGCCTTGGGCTAACAGAAGGTCTGGGAACCATGACCTCCAGGGTCCTTCTAGTCTCAAGTCAGACCATTAAATCTGGTCTTTTTATGAGAATTTGAAGTCTGCATCCCACTGCTCTCCTGCTCCCTCAGGGGCTCTCTGTTGTGTTCCCTGTCAGTGCAGACATAGGTTGTAGCCGGGCACCGTCTAGATCTTCTGGTCTCAGTCTGATGTAGTCTCTGGTTTATATGGTCCTTTCTGTCTCTTGGGTTCATAATTACCTTGTGTCTTTGGTGTTCTTCATTTTCCTTTACTCCAGGTGGATTGAGATAAATTAATGCATCTTGCTAGCGTTTAAGATCCCAGATGCCACTCACCAAAGTGGGATGTAGAATGTTTTCCTAATACATTTTATTGTGCCAGTTAACCTAGATGTCCCCTGAAACCATGGTCTCCAAACCTCCGCCCCTGCTACTCTGGCCTTCGGAGCGTTCAGTTTATTCAGCAAACTTCTTTGCTTTTGGCCTAGTCCAGCTGTGCTGACCTCTCCTGTATTGTGTGTTGTCTTTCCCTTCACCTAAAATAGTTCTTGTCTATCATCTAATTAGTGAATACCCCTCTCCCTCCCTCCCTCGCCACTCTCATAACCATCAAAGAATATTTAAAATTACAGCCAAGAAAACCCTATGGAGCAGTTCTACTCTGTAATACATGGGTTTGCTGCAAATCAGAATCTACTCGACAGCAAGTAACAGCAACACTTTCAAAAAGAAGACTGGCCCTCCCCAGATCCATGGAAGGAGCCTCTTCTTAGAACACCCGGGCACAGCCCCGGCTGTTGTTGTCTGATTCAAGCAGATGTTAAAAGACGAACTTGCATGATTTAAAAAAAAAATCTTAATCTCCTCGATGATCATGTCAGAGTTTTAAGCAATATGATACTTGCCAAGAAATTTTCAGTCCTAGGGATGGGAAACCCTGGTGCTGTAGTAGTTAAGCGCTATGGCTGCTAAACAAAGGGTGGGCAGTTTGAATTTGCCAGGCACTCCTTGGAAACTCTATGAGGCAGTTCTACTCTGTCTTATAGGGTCACTATGAGTCGGGATCAACTCAATGGCACTAGGTTTTTTTTTTTTTTTGGAAGTAGGGGTCATTTTATATGGGCTATCACTTTTTAAAACTGTATGACTATACAAGGGCTTGTGAAAAAATTATCTTGATTTTATTTTATTTAGATGCCTGTGATAGAAACATTGACTGGAAAAGAATGGTATTCTCTTTCTTTTGAATTATGGAATAGTGATGAGGGGCAGAGCTGCCAGTCAGATTAGCCTAATTGGACTCTACCACCAGTGGGTGTGGGCAAATTACTGAACTCGTCATCTGTAAAAGGAGATGATAACAGTACTTACTTCACAGGACTTTAATGAGGACATAAATTCCAAATTAGATAATGTATGTAAGAATGGTCGTGAGTCTTCTCATGATGCCTGAGCTACTGGAATCCGGGGCAGTTCGGGTGCACGAGGTGAGCCAATTATGCTGCTCTGTGATGATGAAGAACTAGTAAACGTGCAAGTGTAGCTCTCTAGAGAACTGATATTCAAATGTTTCTCAAGAGAAGAATGAGCTCTTTTGAAAATTAGTTGTGTGGGATAGAATGTACAGGGTAACCCACTGCAGCACCAAAGTAATCGTGCGTCTTCCATCCTGTTTTCCAGCATGGGCTACTGTATCCTTTTTGTGCATGGATTGAGCAAGCTCTGCACGTGGCTGAATCGATGTGGGGCCACCACCCTGATTGTGTCCACAGTGTTGCTGCTCCTGCTCTTCTCTTGGAAAACTGTGAAACAGAATGAAATTTGGCTGTCAAGAGAGTCCCTCTTCAGGTATGAGTAGGCAGATAAAAGAAATATTCTTCCCATTTATTTTTTGTTTGTTTACATGACTGTTTCTAAACAAATTAGGAAGCATGGGTCTGGTAATATTCATTAATCCAAAAACTTTATTTTAGTAGTGCTCTGATGGGAAGATATCATTTTATTTGAGACCTTAACTCTAATTTTTAAATTGATATTATAGAAAATCTAACGTGAATTGGTTCTAAAGCGAATTTATGAAAGGAAGACTTATAGGAAGGTTTTTGGGTCTGTGAATGCACATGGAAACAGTATTCATGATGAGCTGGGCTATAAAATCAGCTATAAACAAAATGAAACCACTATGCCTAATTTCATTGTTCAGTCAAACAAATGACCAAGGTGTTCACACAGAAGAGAGATGCAGTACATTTTCTTTAGAACATTCAGGATGTTAAGCTGTGTCTGTAGTCTAGTTGTTAAATTTTGAATGAGGAAAGGAGAGGCTTTTTTGTGTCCTGAAAGGTTTTTATGTGGTAGAGCCTGTTTTTAAATGTAAGAATGTTAATTCACATCCCTGTACTTGTAGTGGAAACCCTGGTGGCGTAGTGGTTAAATGCTACAGCTGCTAACCAAAGAGTCAGCAGTTCGATTCCACCAGGCATTCCTTGGAAACTCTACGGGGCAGTTCTACTCTGTCCTATAGGGTCGCCATGAGTTGGAATCAACTTGACAGCACTGGGTTTGGTTTGTTTTTTTTTTTTGTAGTAAAGTATACACATTCTTTGAGACTGTCGCTCATCATTCTGTACGTCTAGGAGTTTCTGCCTCACCTAACACTTTCTCAGCTCCAGGACCCTTCACTTCGATTCTGTTTGTATCTCAACACCATTGTTAACTGCCCCATCTGCAGGGGATTGCCAGTCTGTGCCCTATTCCAGGCATTGATTCCTGCTACATTAGCTGTCCTCATTGTGATCAAATTGCCCAATTCCATTAGCCTAGTTTCTCTTGCTTCCCTTCTCAGCTGGTACCCAGTGATTGGCCGTTTGAGACCAGCGCACTCAATAGCTCATTTGTAATCCCTTAACTCCCTCTCTTGATTTTCCCTGTGCTTAATTTACTAATCCCCAACCCTGAACACTACTAATATCTAGCCGCAAGACTTGCCAGCTAATGTCTTAAAAATGGACTGGTCCACTGCAAATTTCTTCTCTTCATCCTCAGCTGTTTTGTGACTAAAGCTTGTACTCACCTCTGACTGATGACTCACAATGTCCCTGTCTTCCAGTGCTCATTGTGAAATTTGTCCTTATTCCCCATTGCCTCACTCTGTGGGTGAACTTGATTCCTCCTACTGTTGGGTTGTGAGCATTAAATGAGATGCCCAGTAGAGTCCACAGGCCCATCTTCACTCTGATAAGAACACAGAGGTCATGGGCAAAGGGTTCCCTCAACATGCTACTTCATATATTCCATTTTTACCTGTATCTTCCTTCTTCCCAATTTCCTCAGAGAAAGAGGTGTGTCTGTTATGAACTGTATGAAAAGTTATTTGATTATTTCTGAAAAGGCAGCTTTTGTTACTTACGAAGACAAATGATAAAGTTAATGCATAAATGGAAATTTTGAAGAATAAAGTGTTATTGGTAATTCAAGTTATGAGTGTCTCCATCATTCCAGCCATCTGTGTCTCATTTATCAGCTTGATTGAAAGGAGATTTTGATTGATTCAACAAGTTTTAGACAAGACAAAAAGTCTTAAAAACTGAGCTTTTCTGTATCAAACTGTTGGACCACGATTCCTTGAGAACTTCTGTCTGCCTGTACTACACTGTGTGTTCTTTGGTGGTAAGTTACAGAAACTGGCTTTGGATAACTTAAACAAGAAGGGGAATATATTGCAAGAATGGGAAAGCTCACAGAATTGAAAGGAACATTGAGGAATCTGGCTTATAGCAAACAAGAAATGAGTTGATTGACAGTATCACCTGAGCACCATCTTTGGAGCAAATGGGTGAGCTCTCACCATTGTTACCCGTCCTAACATCAGTGTCCTGGGAAAGAGAGTACCATTAGCTGAGCTTGAACTTAAGTCCCCTACCCTTGTACCCATCAGGTTAGTGAAATGACTGATCTCTCCAAAGTTACTTCCCAGAGGACCCCTTTGGGCCCCATAATGGAGAGAGCAGAGAATCTTGAGTCCCACCAAGACAGCACACAGTAAGAAGAGAGGGAATCACCTAATAGGAAATCCAGGTCAATTCGAAAGGAGGATCAGATTCTGAGATGCCAGAAACACTGCCAAATAGTCACTATATTCTGCTTCTGATAAACTATTTTATAATCTATCTGATTTTAAAACTTGTCAATTTTTTATAAACCAAAAAAAAAAAAACCTGTTGCCATCAAGTCGATTCCAACTCATAGCAACCCTATAGGACAAAGTAGAATTGTCCCACAGGGCTTCCAAGGAGAGGCTGGTGGATTCATACTGCCAACCTTTTGGTTAGCAGCTGTAACTTTTAATCACTGCGCCAAAACAAAATAAAATTCAGTTGCATATGCATATTCTCTATTTTTTAATATGATTAAAAAAAAACCAAACCCAGTGCCATCGAGCTGATTCCGATCCATAGCGACCCTAGAGGACAGAGTACAACTGCCCCCATAGAGTTCCCAAGGAGCACCTGGCAGATTCAAACTGCCGACCCTTTGGTTAGCAGCCATAGCACTTAACCACCACGCCACATTGAGTCTATTTTCAACTCATAATGAACCCATGTATCAGAGTAGAACTGTACCATACAGTTTTCTAGGCTGTAATCTTTATGGGAGCAGATCGCCAGGTCTTTCTTCCATGGAGCAGGTGGGTGGGTTTGAACCACCAACTTTTTGGTTAGCAGTTGAGCACTTAACTGTTGCACCACCAGGGCTTCTTTTGTACTGTGTAGAGACCTGTGCAATTAATGTTTGCTTTTGGGTTTTGTTCAGTCTCTGTCATACCAGTCTACCTTCAGCATGGCTGTTACAGACTACTTAGAATCTCTTCCCTCTGACCACCTAGTATCAAGTCCTTCTGTAAACAGATTTTAGCATCCAGTAATGTAATTTCCTTTTAGTCTTTTCTTTGCTTAAAATGTTCTTATCATTTTTCAGTTGTCAGTGCCTTTTATAAAAAAACTTTAAGAGAATTCTGCCCTATGTTAAGCCCCTGCCTGAATAAAGTAATCCTAATCCAACAGCAGTCAAGTCCTATTCAAAGCAACCTTGGAGACTGGATCTTTGGAAGACAGCAGTTATATTGCAAGGATAACAGATTGGAGTTTGTGATGATAAATTTTATGTGTTAACTTTACTAGGCTTTAGCTCCAAATTGTTTGGCCTAACACTAGTCTAGTTGCTATCAGGGACTAGCTACATGTGCTGTTATGGAGTAGTTACATGTGGTTAAATCAGTTGTCCTAAAGCACAGCAGATTGCCTTCCGTAACGTAAAATAGCATAATTAGCTTACATCTAACCATTACCTTTGAGTCTATTCCAATTTGTGGTGACCCCATGTGTTACAGAATAGAACTGCTCCATAGGGTTTTCTTGGTTATAATCTTTATGGAAAAAGATCATCAAGAATTTCCTCCATAGTACCACTGGGTAGGTTTGAGCTATCAACCTTTAGGTTAGTAATCAACTGCAAATTGTCTGCGCCACTCAGGGGCCTAGCTTATATCTAATATAATTTCATAATGTAATCTAGTGTAATGTGATCAGTCAATATGCTGAAGGTCTTAAGAGCAAAACAGGGAGGTCCCCTAGAATGTGTTCTGCCTCTAGACTAGAAATAGTTTGGCAGAATCCTCACCTCACTCTTCCCATTGCCTGACCTGTGGAGCTTGGGACACAAGTCTGCAGGAGTATCCAGCCTGATAATCTCATTGGGCCTGTTTCTCTAGAGAACCTTGACCGAGACAGAATTCAAACCCTCCATAGAAGATGCCAGCAATTTAAAGAAAGCTCATTGATCTCGCATCTAGAATGGTGATTTTTTTTTGAGAGAGTGTATAGTAAGTCAAGACTGAATTATTAAAACACAAACTTTACACCTGTGTGATGAGAAAGTCTTCGTAACATGAGAGGCCGGTGGAGAGCATGTAAAAGGATTTTGTTAATGGGCAAAGAAACTATCAATATTTTTAGAAACCATATCTATCATCTTTTTTTTTATTCCCTGCCCTGAAATAACATTTAAGAATCTAAGACTTTAAATATATTATTATTCCCTCAAAACCATATGTCTTTATAAATGTGTCTTACTAAGCAATCTTCGGATAAGTTTAATAAACATTTACTGCTTCTGAGGCAGTATAGGGACATATAGTGCTTCGGATTATGTGAGGTCTCTCAGGCGTCCTGAGAGACCTAGGTTCACCACTTACTAGGTACATGACTTTGGACAAGTTACTTAACCAGCTTACTCCAGTTTCTTCATCTGTAAATTGGGTGGCACAAGGATAAAATGAGACAAAACACATGGACTGCATAGAAGAATGCCTGGCACATGGTGAAGTGATGATATAAGCTATTAGTATCATTATTATGAACTAAGCCTAAGATACAAAAACAATGAAACCTGGTCCCTGCCCTAGAAGGGCTCGCAGTGTGAGACAGACCCACGGGGGGCTGTGTACAGGCTGTGCACTTAGTCAGGCTTTCAAAGATGCTTCTTTTGAGCCTGTACCAAGCTTCCAAGGATGAGTAAATTCCAAATTAGCCACAATGGGCCAAACCCAGGAGCCTGCTGTCAGTAATTTCATTTACTTGCATGTTGAAGTCCTAACTGCCAACTTCTCCATGATCTGCTCCAGAAAATTAGGAGAAATGTCAACTGTTTGGGTAAAGATGATGTTTTGGCAGAGGCAGTGTTTCAGTTTTCTCCTTTGTTCCAAACTATAAACCTACTCAACCATCTTTAGGACATAAGGCTTCACCGAGGCCTCTGTAATTATATAGGGTTCTGCTTCGCGATACTGGAAGCAAACTTACAGAATGCCTCAGCACAGGCCTTGTGCTGGAGAAAACATAAATTTTGGTCAGGTTCCAGCCTTTTCAAATGAGCTTCTTTGCATAAAAGAGATCCCACTGTTTGACATATTTTCAGGAAAAACAGGTGAGAGGCCCCCCTGTAGGTTCCACTGGTAAGAACCTTACACACAAGAAACTCAAGAACACAGCACCGTGTCTCAACAAGTTTCACAGTACTGCTAATGAGGGCTTCCATGTACTGGGATGCTCTGCTCAATGGTTTACTCATTTTGAGCTAATCTTCATAATATCATTTCACACATAAGTAATCACAGACTCAGCGAGTGTGGGTGATTTGCCCAAGCTGACATAGCTGGTAAGAAGAGGAGCCAGGATTTCAGCACAAAACTGATTTAAAACCAAAGAACACCTAAGCCCAAACTAGACCCAGCGTAAGAAAAACACTCATAATCATGCTGCAAGAACTTTTTTAAAAATTCCTGTTCACAAAATTTTCATGGACTCTGACTTTCTTCGAACCATGGAGGCTAGGTGAACCCCTGAAACTATTGCCTTGAGATACTCTTGAACCTTAAACCGAAAATATCCCCTGAAGTCTTCTTAAAACCAAACAGTAGTTAGCTTAACTAGCACAAAGTGTCTGAGCATTATGCTTTTTTAAGAACCATCTATATGGGATCAAATTGACAACGGCAACTTGAAAGATTAGACAGGAACCTTATGGAGCCGTGAGTGTATGTTAGTGGGGGAGGTACAACTCAGAAAAGGAGGGTGAGGATAGTTGCACAACCAGAAGAATAAAATCAATGTCACTGAACTGTACATGCAGAAACTGCTGAATTGGTGTGTTTTTGCTGTATATATTCTCAACAACAATAAAAATAAAATAAATAAAAATATTTCATTAAATCCTAAAAAAAAAAAAAAAGACACCATTCCAACATCCTAGCCTGGAAACAGCGACAACTGCACAATCTTCAGCCGGGTATAGTTGTATCCCATGTCACCTTACACTTGTTCGGATTAAAGCGATTACTGAAATAACATAATTTGATCAACTTTTTTCCCCAGAGTCTTCAAAATACCAAGAAAAACATAAAATCTTTTCTTTTATACCCAGTTCATGGACTCTCTGAAAATTGATTAGGCATGTCCATGACCACGGGTTAAGAATCCATGATCTTGATGAGGAGTGGAGGCTAGGATTAGGAGCAACCTTTCCAGACATACAGGATTTTTACACAAACAACGTGCACCTTCTATGTTTGTTTGCCAAACACACCCTACCCCTCTGCCCCCCGCCGCCCCAGGTATTTTTGTAAGCACTGTTATGTCAATTTTTTTTTTTACATGTTTCTGCAAAAAAAAAATTAGCATAGTATGCTTACAGACATACCTGGGGAGGGGGAATGGCTGGTAAACAAACACAGAAGGTGCACATTTTTATGTAAAAATACAGTAGCCAATTATCTGTTCATTTGGAGAAAGTTTATAGGGTCTTGAGGAAGTTGACCTCATTGTAATTTTAAGGCCAAAAAGTAATACTTCAGACCAGGGACTGACAAATTACAGCCCTTGGGTCAAATCCAGTTTTACACCTGTTCTTGGAAATAAAGCGTTATGGAAACAGCCACATCCATTTGTTTACATGTTTTTTTATAGCTGTTTTCATGCTACCACCACAGAGCTGAGTAATTTTGACAGAGACTGTATAGCCTGTAAAGCCAAAAATAGTTAATAACTGGCCTTTTACAAAAAAAAAAGCTTTCAAATCCCTGGCCTAGATTAATCTCTGCAGGAAACATGTTCCTCTTTGATATTTTCCTCTGAATTGCCAAGCCAGAGAAGGTAGCAAACCTCTCTCCATAAATACAAGCTCTGTATAGTGAAATTTTAACATTATCGATATCCATGTGGAAACCCTGGTGGCATAGTGGTTAAGTGCTTCAGCCGCTAACCAAAAGGTCAGCGGTTCAAATGTACCAGGTGCTCCTTGGAAACTCTATGGGGCAGCTCTACCCTGTCCTACAGGGTCGCTATGAGTCGGAATCAACTCTCCAGCAATGGGTTTGGTTTGGTTTTGATACCCAAGTGATGTTTTTTGGTTTCACATCACAGATTGGATCAACCCCAGAACTGATTTTGATCATGCACTGGCGATAGTTGAACATAATGAGTAAGAACTTAGAGCTTTGTTCAAATAACTTGGAAAAAATACTTATCCTCTCTGTGCCTCAGATTCCTCATCTTTAAAATGAAGATGACAATAATGCTACCTATTGATAGAGCTAAATAGGTAAATCCATGGAAATTCTGTGCTATAGCTTGATTTATAATAGGCAATCCATAAGAACTAGCTCTTATAAATGTGCCGTTGTTGTGTGACATTGAGTCACTTCTGACTTTGTTGTTGTTGTTGTTAGGTGCCATCGAGTTGGTTCCGACTCATAGCGACCCTATGCACAACAGAACAAAACACTGCCGGGTCCGGAGCCATCCTTACAATCGTTGTTATGCTTGAGACCATTCTTGCAGCCACTGTGTCAATCCACCTCATTGAGGGTCTTCCTCTTTTCCGCTGACCCTGTACTCTGCCAAGCATGATGTTCTTCTCCAGGGACTCATCCCTCCTGACAACATGTCCAAAGTATGTAAGACGCAGTCTCGCCATCCTTACTTCTAAAGAGCATTCGGGTTGTACTTCTTCTAAGACAGATTTGTTTGTTCTTTTGGCAGTCCATGGTATATTGAATATTCTTCGCCAACACCACAATTCAAAGGCATCAATTCTTCTTCGGTCTTCCTTGTTCATTGTCCAGCTTTCACATGCATATGATGCGATTGAAAATACCATGGCTTGGGTCAGGCACACCTTAGTCTTCAGGGTGACATCTTTGCTTTTCAAAACTTTAAAGAGGTCCTTTGCAGCAGATTTACCCAATGCAATGCGTCTTTTGATTTCTTGACTGCTGCTTCTGTGGCTGTTGATTATGGATCCAAGTAAAATGAAGTCCTTGACAACTTCAATCCTTTCTCCATTTATCATGATGTTGCTCATTAGCCCAGTTGTGAGGATTTTTGTTTTCTTTATGTTGAGGTGCAATCCAAACTGAAGACTGTGGTCTTTGATCTTCATTAGTAAGTGCTTCAAATCCTCTCCACTTTCAGCAAGTAAGGTTGTGTCATCTGCATAACGCAGGTTGTTAATAAGTCTTCCTCCAGCCCTAATGCCCCATTCTTCTTCATATAGTCCAGCTTCTTGGATTATTTGCTCAGCATACAGATTGAATAGGTGTGGTGAAAGAATACAACCCTGATGCACACCTTTCCTGACGTTAAACCAATCAGCATCCCTTTGTTCTGTACGAACAACTGCCTCTTGATCTATGTAAAGGTTCCTCACGAGCACAATTAAGTGTTCTGGAATTCCCATTCTCCACAATGTTATTGATGTTTTGTTATGATCCACACAGCTGAATGCCTTTGCACAGTCAATAAAACACAGGTAAACATCCTTCTGGTATTCTCTGCTTTCAGCCAGGATCCATCTGACATCAGCAATGATATCCCTGGTTAAAAGTCCTCTACTGAAACTGGTCTGAATTTCTGGCAGTTCCCTGTCGATACACTGCGGCAGCCGTTTTTCAATGATCTTCAGCAAAATTTTGCTTCTAACTTACAGCAAACCTATATGACAGAGAACTGCCCCGTTGGGTTTCTGAGGCTGTAATCTTTATGGGAACAGATCTCCAGGTCATTTCTCCCATGGAGCCACTAGTGGGTTTGAACTGCTGACTTTTCAGTTAGCAGCTGAGCTCTTAACCATTGTGCCACCAGGGCTCCTTCTTATAAGTATAGCCATTGTAAAATAGGGGCAGGTCAGAGCAGTGTCCAAAGCTTAGAGGAAAATAAATTCTTCCTTTAAACTCCTCTTAACCTCTGGCTTTGATGTTGGCAGTGGGTTTGGTTTTGTTTTTTGGTTTGATGTTGTTGTGTGCTGACAAGTCAATTCCTAAACACTATTATTTTTTTTTAAATATATGTTTGTTTTCTTACCTGAAGTTTGGGGTGCCTTTCTGATCTGTTGTCCAGTAATGTCAAAGAATAATTTGTTATCTTTAAAACCTGGAGATACAATTAGCAGAAGTTGTTTTTCTATCATTTTTACAGTTCTACAGCAAAGTAGTGTGAGTAAGAAATGTAAATAAAGATTCTAAATTGAATGGAGGATTTTAATTATAATCTAGACTTGGAGGTTGTTGTAATTATAAGAACAGTTTTGGATCTATCAAAATAATATATGACCTTTACATTTTCTTGTGGAGTAAATGTGTCAAAAATTGTATATTTCAATTAAGACCCACAAAAATACTAACCAAGAACATCAATAAAGCAAACTTAAAAGCCTGTCTCTGTAAAGAAAAACAACCTTAGAAGTTAGAGACACACAGAACGTTTTGCATTTATCCTGTTTTTATTTCTTTTTCACAAATTGCTCACTGTAAAATGAGAGGCTGGAAAACCATAGTGGAAAGATGTTACAGAGAGATTTTACAGGTAGAATACAATTGGAAAAGCAGTATGTTCTTGGGATTTTAGTTACCCCACCAATTTCTGCTTAGCTGGTATGTTAGTACTTCCCCTTGCCATTACAGAACAATATTCCCATCCTTTCCAGGACATTTCCACAAGACCAGTTGCCTATTCTTCACTTGAAGCATAAATTAGAGTAACTGTGCTAATCAAAAGAGAAGTAAAAGATCAATTCTAATAAAAACCATTCATATCAGAGCAGTAATAGAAAGGCTTTTTAAATGTGTTAAGAAGATGATAAACGTCTTACCTCTTACCAAGCACCCTTTACATTTAGATAGATAGAATTTTTCCTGGATAGAAACTAGAATTTTATTTTAACCATTATACCACATGCATCATGTGTCGGTGAGTTGATTCTGACTCATAGTGACTCCATGTGTGTCAGAATGTGCCCCATAATTTTTCAATGGCTGATTTTTCTGAAGTAAGCCACCAGACTCTTCTTCCAAGAAATCTCTTGGTGAACTCAACCTCCAGGCTTTCAGTTAGCCTCCAAGTATGTTAACTGTTTGTGCCACCCAGGGACTCCAAATAAAACTTATGAGATTATAATAAATCGAGGTGAATTCTCTCTTGTACTGAATACTATGATGCTCATAGAAGAGCCTTTTCAGCAGTATTCTGTACTCACTCAGATGGCCCACATTTGGTTGAGTTTGCTAGTATAGTTCTAACACAGTTTCAAGTAAAGGCTTCAAATATACATACAAATAGTTACATGTTGTTAATGTCATTTCCAACTCATAGCAATCCTTTAGGACAGAGAACTGCTGCATAGGGTTTCCTAGGCTGTAATCCTTACAGGAGCAGATTGCCAGGTCTTTTCTTCCGTGGAGCCGCTGGTGGATTTGAGCTGCCGACCTGTCAGTTAACAGCTGAGCACTTAGCCATTGGGCAACCAGGGCTCCTTAATAGGTATACAGAATAGAATCATATGTTCCTTACAATATTAGGGGTATGTTTTCAAAAGCTCCTATCAAGATGTTCTTAAAACTTGGTTGAAAAAAATGGTCATCCTAGAGCCACGGGGATTTTGTTTTTGTCTTTTTCAACAGTATTCTGCACCAGTATATATTCTGACTAAAACAGTCTGAATCGTGACTAAACAGTCAGTATGACCAACAACTTAAAATAGCACCCAAAAAGTTAGCCACCAAAAACTTCTCCAAAATCACAAGAAGTGTAAGTTCCTGAGGGAAGATCAGAACAAACCCTGTTGCTTCTGTTGAGGAGTAGAAGACATGTCAAAGGTTTATTAAACAGTCATACACTTTTGCCGGGAGACAGTTTGGCAAAAGTTTACAGGTCTATCTCGGGTTGGTGGAATTATGTCAATTTTGACATTATTAAAATACTCCACTTTACCCATCAGAAAATATCATTTTAAAATTAAAGGGCACCCAAACACCCAAAACAAAACCCACTGCTGTCAAGTTGATTCCGACTCATAGCGACCCTTTAGGACAGAGTAGAATTGCTCCATAAGGTTTCCAAGGAGTGCCTGGTGGATTCAAACTGCTGACCTTTTGTTTAGCAGCTGTAGCTCTTAACCACTACACCATCAGAGTTTCCTAAAACCAAACCCATTGCTGTCAGGTCAATTCCGACTCACAGCAACCCAGTAGGAGAGAGTAGAACTGCCCCTTTGAGTTTCCAAGGAATGCCTGGTGGATTTGAACTGCCAACCTTTTGGTTAGCAGCTGTAGCACTTAACCACTACACCACCAGGGTTTCCACAAACCCAGTGCCATCGAGTGGATTCCGACTCATAGCGACCCTATGGGAGAGAGTAGAACTGCCCCATAGAGTTTCCAAGGGGCGCCTGGTGGATTCAAACTGCCAATCCTTTGGTTAGCAGCCTTAGCACTTAACCACCATGCCACCAGGATTTCCCTAATGGGCACAGATCAGGTATATTTTGACCCTAACGATGGATTAGCATTTAATGATTTTACATAGCATTCGTGTGGGGAGAATGCTCTTTAGAAGCGAGGATGGCGAAACTATGTCTCACATACTTTGGACATGTTATCAGAAGGGACCAGTGCCTGGAGGACATCATGCTTGGTAAAGTAGAGGGTCAGAGAAAAAGAGGAAGACCCTCAATGAGATGGATTGACACAGTGGCTGCAACAACAGGCTCAAACATAACAACGATTGTGAGGCTGGCACAGGACCGGGCAGAGTTTCATTCTGTTGAACATAGGGTTGCTGTGAGTCAGAACTGGCTCAGTGGTACCTAACAACAACAAGTATACCTGGAAAATACAGGATGAAAGGAAATGGTTTAGTATTTTATTTTGCATTCTTAAAGTCTGTTTTTGTTAGGCTGAAACAGAAAAACAGGGCCTACTTTAAGGTGTTTGGGATAAAAGGATGTATAGTGAGCAAGATTCACTGGCAGTTAATTTTAAAGGATTATAGTAGTTGGTTACTTTGAGCTTTATCTCCAGTGAAACAATAAAAATAAATGTTGTTTTATTAACTGTGTCTTTGTGAGAAACGGAGCTCTTGAGAAATGAAAAGCAAATCAACTAAAGCTACAAATATACTGCAAAGCGATGGGTGAAATATTTTATTCTCTCAGACAGGGTTCAAAATACTGGCTGATATGTAAATCTCCTTATTATGTAAAGGCCCCAGTTGTGAATATTCAACCAATATGGATGTCTTTTGAAAAATAAATTGTCACTCTTTTTTGGCATTAGAGAGAAAGGAAAAACTACCAAGACTATTCACTATTTTGATGATTATTTATCCTGGGTGACAGAAGATTGCCCTTAATACTGTTAATTTTGCATGAAAGTTGCTGAGGGAGGAATTCCTTCCCCTCCTAGGTGCTTCCCCACCACACACATACCCAATTATTAGCCAATAACTACTCAGTGTATCTAATTTTTTCTGTATTTGTGCACAGTAAGAAAGAATGATGTAGAAATACAGGGGTAAAGAACCTGAAACCAGTTCCACCAATCTCTTATAGTTGTAACGACTGTACAAATTCTAAAAGCAACAGTGAAGTGAGTCATTTGAATTTATTACTAGTCCTGGTGACAAAAGGTCGGCCGTTCAAATCCACCAGCCACTCCTTGGAAACTCTATGGGGCAGTTCTGCTCTGTCCTGTAGGGTCACTATGAGTTGGAATTGACTCGGCAGCAACAAGTTTGGTTTGGAACAAGTTAATCAACCAATCTTTGGCTGGCCTGTATTTCTCAAAGTAGCCCAACATTAAATTGGTGATTATATACAACATGACTACTTTGTATCTTTTAAATTTTTTTTTCCCTGTATTGCGGAATTACCTCTTCCCACTCTTCTGTTATTATTATTGTCATTGTTGTTGGGTGCCATGGAGTCAGTTCCAAATTATAGCAACCTTACATACAACAGAACAAAACACTGCCTGGTCCTGCACCATCCTCACAATCGTTGCTATGTTTCAGCCCTTGTTGCAGCCACTGTGTTAATCCATCTCAGTGAGGGTCTTTTTTTTTTCACTGATCTTCTTTTGCCATAGCTCACTTAATATATTTGTATAGTGTGGGAAGACCTCCCCTGGGAAAATTCTGCTTCTAAGGTTACAGTTTCAATTTAAAACATAAATCATAAAAACTTAAAAATTTTTTTTTTAAAAAACCACAACACCCCTCTTAAATCCTCAACAAACACAAGTGTGTGCTAGCTTTGCTTTGCTTCGCTTCCCTTTGCTTTGCTAGCAGGACAATTCTATAGTTACACCTATTGCAGGTGCTATAAAGCTTGAGATTATATATGTTGGAGAATCAGAAAACCACCAGTGGATCTGCCATATGCCTCCACAGCTTTCTGATCATTCAGTTACCTGGGCACATCTCTATCATCCCACCTCACGTGATGGGAATAGAAAGTCCAGAGATAGTCCAACTACTCAGCAATTCCTACACAAGAACCACCGCCGCACCCCCCCCCCCCGCCAAAATGCCTCATCCAATAAACTCAAAAGGAGACACAGAATAAAGTACAGAAAAAGCCTTTTTGGTGAACTTCCAATTGGCCAATACTTGGCTGATTAACTTCAAAAGTTAAAAGTGGAGAATCATAAAACATAATACAAATCTTGAACATTTTATTGTAACTTAATGTACAAATGTACATTCTTTCATCCATAAAGCCAGTCCAAGGCCTTTTATTAAGAGCCCACTGATTAGAAACTTATCACACTCTCATAAACCATACCCAGAATGCATTCATGTGATTATTATCAACTAGGATATCTTTAAAGTAGAATGAAAACTTAAAGATATTTACAAAGAAAGTTGAGAAGAGATTCCAAGATTTTTATGATTTCTTTCCACCAGTCTATTGCAGGTGTCTGGACACCTAATAGAATTTCTTTTTTTTTGGAATTTCACTTGTTTTCATCTTTCCAAAGCATTTTCTTGCTGTTATAGACACAATAACTCTTTCCACTCATATTTTATCTATTTACAGAATGTTTTATCAAATTATGAAATTATAATAAAAAGCACAACTGAAATAAATTTGGGAATAACTACAACTGATTTTAGCTATCAAACAACTCAACGAGTGGGAGCACCTGTGTAGAGGCTTACTAAGGACCAGCATACCACCTCGAGGGCTTATTAAGACATGACTCAGTAACTTTCACAGAGGGACTGGAGGATGTCAAGCAGTCTTGTGACTTACTAAGTGGAAATTGACTAAAAGAGCTTCTGCTATAGGCGAAGGAAGCCATAGTGGTGCAACGGTTAAGTGTTCGACTGCTCACTGAAAGCTTGGCGGTTTGAACCCACAAAGCAGCTCTGGGAGAGAAAGACCTGGTGATCTGCTCCTGTAAAGATTACAGCGTAGAAAACCCTATGGGGCAGTTCTACTCAGTCACATGGGGTAGCTAGGAGTTGAACTCGACTCAATGGCACCCAAGAACAACAATTATAGGTGAAATGTACCTACTAGAGGTAAAGCAGTAAAAACTATCATTTCTGCTACCATTCAGACTCACTGCATGATGATTATTGTTGTTGTTGTCGTTGTTAGGTGCCATCAAGTCGGTTCCGATTCATAGCAACTCTGTGTACAACAGAATGAAACACTGCCCGGTCCTATGCCATCCTCAAAATCCTTGTTATGATTGAGCCCATTGTTGCAGCCACTGTGTCAAGCCATCTCGTTGAGCATCTTCCTCTTTTTTGCTGACCCTCTATCACTCAATGGCAGTGGTTTTAGTGGGCTACTTTATCAAGCTTGATGTCCTTCTCCAGGGACTGATCCCTCCTGATAACACATGCAAAGTATGTGAGACATAATCTCTCCATCCTTACTTCTAAGGAGCATTCTGGTTGTACTGCTTCAAGACAGATTTGTTTGTCCTTTTGGCAGTCCATGGTATATTCAATATTCTTCACCAACACCACAATTCAAAGGTGCCGATTCTTCTTCAGTCTTTGTTTTCAACAGCCTCCAGCATGTGAAAGCTGGTCATCAAAACCCTGCCCCTAGAAATACAAAAGAAGTTTTGCCACTGCCCAGTGAGTCAGGTCAGTCTTCTACCATCAGCAGCATGTTACCCCATGTTCCACTGAATATTTGTTTCCCTAGATGTCCTTCCTCCCACTCCACTCCCATAAACCCCTGCCACACCCAGCGCCACACTCCCAATACTCTATGGCTGACTGACGTGCCCCAGGTGTGTGCACATCCACTATGTGCAGGATTCCATCCTGATAAAAGAGCTGAGATCTGCAGTTACCCAGACAGCCATTTTCTTCTTCACAGGTATAGTTTCAGCACAACGTATACAGTAAATCAACTAAGACTGATTTTCTCCCCCAATGTTGCTGGGTACATTACCCTGCCCTGCGGGAGACTCAAGTGTGCTTGGACAGCCATGGGACCCTTAGAGTGACTTAGTCTGCCCTTAATATGTCTGTTGGAAACCCTGGTGGCGTGGTGGTTAAGAGCTACGGCTGATAACCAAAAGGCTGGCAGTTCAAATTCACCAGACGCTCCTTGGAAACTCTGCTGCAGTTCTACTCTGTCCTATGAGTCAGTATTGACTTGACCGTAATGGATTTGTTTTTTTGTTTTAATATGCCTGTTGTGGATGTTTTAAACGGAAAATTTGAAGAGAAAGAAAACTGCCTTCCAAAGGATTGAAGATTGGTGTCACTGAATTGTACACTTGAAAAATAATGAATTGGCAAAAGCAGTATTATCTATATCTTTACAACAATAAAAAAAAGATTGAAGTTCCTGACTATGTTGTTTTCTACTGGCATAACTAAAAAAAAAAAAAGGCTCTGCTTTTAATGCTTCTCTACAAAAGAAACCCTATCCCTCTAGTTTTACTAAAACTCAGAAAAGGAAAGGACTGACATTATTGCTATTAAAATTGATTTAATGTATAAAGACTTGTTATGATAACAATGTCCATTCATATAGATACTGCATCATCCTTCCTGTGTGGACAACTGGAACTCCTCAAGAAAATTCCATAAGATTTTGGTGTATATTTTTTCAATAAGAAAAATATTTATTTCAAAAAGAAATGTATGGGTGAATATCAAAGAAACATTGTATCAGAGTTGTGATGAAATACAACAAAAGCTAATTGCAGGTACAAATTAATCTACTGTTCAACGATATTCTAAGTGCATTCAGTAAGATTATTTTATTACGTTTCCTAATAAAGGGTGCTTAACAAAGCCTGTGTAGTTTGAATATTGCAAAACATTAAGACCCATTGAGTAGGAGAAAAACACCAGCTTATTTACACAGCTTATTTTGAAAGAACTTTTAAAATAACTGTCCTGGCTACAGGTGGCCTTAGACACCAGCTGTCATACATTTTTGGAAAGAATTAAAATTCCAACACCATTTGTTGCCTGGGTTCAACCCATGGATATGCATTCTTCTTCTGAAACAGTGTTATTACTGTTATTGGTGCTCACATTTAGAGCCCTGATAATCTTTTATTATAGCTCAACTAGAAACTTGAAATTATTTTTGTACCTTCTTGTTGATGAAAGTACATTCTCATCACACCAAAAACCAAAAACCAAACCCATTAGGGATCAAGTTAATTCCAACTCACAGTGACCCTGTAAGACAGAGTAGAACTGCTGCACAGAGTTTCCAAGGAGCGCCTGGTGGATTCAAACTGCTGACCTTTTGGTTAGCAGCAGAAGCTCTCAACCACTATGCCACCAGGGCTTCCTCTCATCATACGTGTTATATTAATTAAGTCTGGCAGTTTTGTTCATTTAATCCAAGCATTATTTCATTAAAAAAAATACAATTTTGTTTTGTTTTTAAGCCCCATGGTGGTTACAGCTACAGACTAAATGTTGACATCGAAACACGGATTGAATAATTTTTTTTTCAAAATGACTTTTTTTTTTAACCTCAAAAATTAGCTTAACAGATGATGTATTGTGAATCAATATGGCAATTTTGCCAGTGCATTGTTTAGATCCTCAGTAAAAATGGGGGTGGTGCTATTATCTATCTGAGGGAGTTCTTGTAAGAATTAAATCAATTCATTTGTGGTAAGCACTCAGAAAAATATCTGGTGCTAACTAGTAAATTCTCTGTTAAGTGTTAGCTATTATTACACATTTAGAATCTGAGCTACTTCTCTGCACACCACTGCTACTCCTTCACCCCCAGTAGAGCCACCATTATCCCTGGCTGGCACTGCAATAACTTCCACTGGTCTCCCCCCTTCCACGTTTGTCCTCTGTTCAGTTTGTCAGTTCTCACCACAGAAACCTCAGGGATCCTCAGTTCACGTCACTTCCCCACTCAGAGCTCTTCACCTACCCCCACCTCATCCCAAATGATGTTCGTCCCCACACTATGCTAGGTCTGGCCAGTTTTCTCTCTGTCCGCCTCACCTACCGCTCTCTTCTTGCCCCCTCCATCTCCTCACGGCTCCTGGAACAGGACAGGCACGGTTCCCACACCCAATGTGCCTTTTCCCTGATATCTGCATAGCTCATCCCACCTCCTTCAGGTTTCAGGGCATCTGTCACCTTCTTCATGAGTCCTTCTCAGACCACCACCACCCCCGCACTTCCCTCCCTCTTCCCTGATTTTTCCCCGCAGCTCTTATCACCCTTTAATATACTTCCTTACTGTGTTGTTGCTTGTCTGCCTCCCTCCACTAGAAGAGCAGATCTTTTGGTTTTGTGCAGATGTCACTAGCACATAGGACGGTGGTAGGCACATGGTAACCACACAATAAATATTTGTTGAATGAGTGAATGATGCATATATACACGTGTTACTCACAGTTTTTTAATTGTGAATTGTCTGAACTAATATGAACAAATAAATATTTCTTTATTAACACCTTTTTTATTTTTAAAATTTCTTCCTTTATACCTTCCGTTTCTCCTAAGGCATTACCTGTTCTGTGTACTTGCTCTTGCGTTCTTACTAGCTCAGTCTTCATTTCCAAACTGATTTTTTTCTTTTTTTCTAATTCTTACTTGAACTCAATCACCTCATTTCTGTGTTTTTCTAATTCTGATATATGTTCTTCTTTCACACCTTGTATTATTTTAAATATCTTGTAGCCCATTTTGAAATAGGTGACATTTTTTATCTGGTTTGTGGGCATGTCTTTCTGATGTGTTTTCACTATCTTTATAGATGTTATCCTGTTTCTTATTCTCTTTTTATAATAACTTAGCATGGGGTTTGTTCTCCGCACTATTACGCTTTGATGTGAAATCAGTTTTTCTGAACTTTCAGAATAAGGCACAGTTCAGGGTAGCTTTTCTAAGCACTTTGTCCGTTTTTTGTGTGTATATAATGTATTGACATTTCCTAGCTCTTCTACTTTGTCTAGGTCTTCTCTTTCCTTCCCTTTTGTTGCCCCTGTCCTGGTGAGTTTTGATTCTGCTCCCACAGTGTGGGGCCCTATCCTAGAAGGGAGCCCTGGCTGGCCAGCTGTGAGAGTTCATAGGACTCGCTGCTTGGAGAAAATTGGTTTGGTGTCTGTGATAGTCATCTGCTTTGGATGGTGAAGACTTGGCAGAATTTGGAATGCGTTGTCAACAAAGAACATCCCTGCATTTTTGAAATGGAGAGAGTCAAGCCTCCTTCAAACCCAAGAATATACTGTGTGGGGGAAACATATGGAGACAAGATATGACTAGAGTGTTGACTCTGGTTAGTAATGAAGAAATAATGGATGATATTTTAATTGATGGGAGCAAATAAAAAGTCATTGACAGCAGTGAAGAAAATTCTTTTTTGGATGACGAGAAAGCCATAGGAGAGACAGAGAGCTAGATGCTTCAACCTGGCGTGGATTCATTAGCCTGTGGAGACAACTGAGTCAAAG